>NC_072460.1:8534603-8836977 GCF_027596085.1 Anoplopoma fimbria | reverse complement strand
TCCAGAAAAAAGGTAGTAAGTGGACCTTGAGTTAAGATTTTCTGTCAAACATTTTTCAGTGTTTTGTACAAAGAACAGAAGTTGTTGTTGGGGGAAGAAAAACGAATAAGTTCTCTTTATTAAATAATTCATGCTCTCTAAGACTTTCGATCTTGAGAGCTCACAAACAGACCTCGAGTAAATCACTAAATAACTTTCATAAATCGGTTGAGTTGACCCTCAACCACTTTCAGTCACTCAACAATTTCAGTCTGTAAAGTGTTAGATAGATGTAAGAACCCAACCATCTGTACAGTCCTGCACTGCCTATGTGAGACGTAGTATAAAGTCAAATGTTTGAGCCTGTATCATGGGGCTCTTGGCTTTACTCTATGGCCAGTATTGATACTGGAGTTTGGGCTGCTGTTTGGACTGCTGTATTTAGAGAGGGATTTGGAATAATTTATAATAATATATTATATTATAATAATCCACCTGCTTTTTTATTTAAGGTGGAAAAAACATAAAGACATTTAAGGAGAAGGGAATAGTTTTCATTTTTGAATAAGAATTAAGTGTGGACTGAGAAATGCTTTCTTCTGTCTCTGTTCTTTATGTCTCTGCAGGTAAATTCCAGATCATGATCCAGAAAATGTGATGAGGCCACACTCACTCTGCAGTGAGTCATACATCCTTGAGTTGCTGCCATTAAAGGGAAATGCCCTTCAATGCATCTTCATCAGTGAGATAAACATCACTCTGCACTTTAGTTTGTCCTGACTTCCAACAACCAGAGCTCCATGTTATTTGTATGTTAAGAGAAAGTGCTTCCCCCAAACCTCTAACAAAAGGTGTCATGACGAGTCCACACACAGCAGTTTGAATTGATACACAGTACACTGTCAATCTTTTCTAAAATATGATATCAGTGTATTTAATAATAAGTTTTGGATTTATAATTTGAAAAAAACAAACATGTGTTATGTCCTGGCTCTACTTGTTAGCTCTAGTTGGAGCTGTAGAGCCTCTCATAAACCAATTTGATGTTTAAGCAATTCATAAAGAAATAACAATAATAAAACAAAATAACATTATATAGCCAAAAAGAATAAATAAAAATGACAACACGAGTCCATGTCTACAATTCAACGTCAAGCAAACCAACTTGGAGTTAGAGAAAGTGTGGCGACAGTCAAAGGCAGACATTTTCATCTTCAGGAACGCTAAAATGGGATTTCATAAACAGATGAATACATGAATGAATAAAGACATAGCCTGTGATCACAGCGCTCCCCACAGAGGGAACACACTGACTGTCCAGTACTGGTGAGCAACCCTGTTGAACTGTTTGTACACTGTGTAAGTTCATTTTATTTGTTTTTGTAAGTTGCTTGGCTTCGGGCTGAATCATAATGCAATAAATACCTCTCTGTTGACATTCCAGCTTACATGACTGTTCATTCTCTCGCTAAAAAAACCCAGAAACCCAATTATAAACTATTCTTGCAAACAGATCTCAGAATCTACAGAGCGTTCAGAAAGTATTCAGACCCCTTAATGTTTTTTCATAGTGTAATGTTGCAGCCTTATGCTAAAGTCCTTGAAATTCATATTTATCCCTCATCTATCTCCATTTAATACCTCCTAATGACAAAGCCAAAACTACATTTCAGAAATGTTTCTTAGGTGAATACTCTCTGAAGGCACTATATATACATTTCATGTAATACACTTTATCAGAATTCTTAAACTACTCAAGTTCATGTATTTGCTTGGACAACTTTTATTTCCAGATTTTGAGCTACTGAAACTGTGTTGGTTATCTCAGCGCTCTCATCGTGTTTTCCAGCAGGAGCAAACAAACCCACTGTTTGCTACCTGCCCACTATCTGACAGCAGACATTTACAGTACAGGACGTCAGCTGTCTGCTGCTGCTGGAACCCAGGCTGGAAGTAGCTCTTAACTGGCTGAGTTGGAATAATACTTTTTTTTGGCAGGGCCAGAGGCCAGACGGCTGAGCCCACCCGCTTTAACTGGTTGAGTTGGAATAATACTTTTTTTTTTTTTTACGATTGATGCGTTTGGTCTAAGAGTGATTCATGAAGCTGGTCTGACAGCTATCTGTCTCTGCTCCATAGACTCATCAGTGGTTTCATATGCTCTTCATGTTCAGGCTGGTTAGTGGATCTACAGCTAGTCCTGGTTAAATGTTGTGTAATAGTGAAACTGGTTACCAGGAGAGGTTAGAAGGCGATATATGTTTCTAAAACGTAATCACTCTACGTAAAAAAACCTCAGGAGCTAACATTAGTAGAGTACGTTAGTGCGTCACTAACTAACATTAGCATGTCTATGCTACGCTAGCTACTGAAGGTATACTGAATGTAAACACATGCTGCTCTTGCTTTTTAATGATTGTAACAGTGAATTAAGAACACGGTTGTTCCTTCTCTCGTTGTCTTCTGTCTGGATCTCCAGGTGATGAAGCGGTTCACTTTTACATGGTGATCTGTAGCTCTAGCCTCTAACTGGATCTTTTTAACCTGTTTTCACTGCTAAACCAGTTTGACATCCTGATGTATCCTTCAGATAATTATTGAAGGCCTTTCTGTCTGCTTCTCTCAGAAATTACTTTTTTTGTTCTACTAAAAATGTGATAATATTTCTTCAGGGAGTGCCGTTAGTGACAGTGTGGGCTCCATGGCAACGTGGCTCTGACAGCTTGTATTGGTAGCAGCTGTGCAAAGGGTCAGTTAGTAATCATCTGACTTATCGGCCCTTCACTTGATAACATAACCTGCCATTTCTGTTTCTGTTGGGGCAGTTACATTAGCTGTTATTTGCTCACATACTTTTCTGCACTGGACCTCTGTGATAACACTGTACATCAATGACGCCCCTGCAACACTCTTAAGTCAAGGTTACTGAGTTAGGAATTCAATTTACGTCAAGAGTGTTTGTTTTGGCACTCAGCCTTAACACAACGTAGTACAACTCTGCTTTGAAACCTACAGGAAGTTTCTAAAGAAATCAAGAAAAATATACCCTTTTGTGAATTCAAATGACCAAACAAACTATAGTGGACGAATCAGAAGAAACACATAATCAATCATTACACAAACAAAAATATATCAATGTTTTTCATTTTTGTTTTGTTTTATATATCATTTTTTTATTTTGTATACAGTCCAAATCAGAAATCATTCTGTGACAGATGACATCACAATGCAGGTTACCCTTTCAACATCCAGTGCAGGCAACAGATTCACAGATCTCACAGGCGTCAGGCTCGGAGGCCACAAGTGCTGAAAAATAGAAAAAAACATCACCAAAATGATTCCTATTCATTCGGTGGTGAACCACACAAAACAACATGTGGCCATTCAGAACCGCTATTCACACATCTGCTGCCAGTGGGACAACAATACACCTACATAATCTGAATCTGTAGTAGTCAGAACGTTGTTTCGATCTGGGAACACAGTGACATTAATGACAATGATACTGATGGCCAGACAGGTTGGAAACAAACCTCCAGGTCAAAGTTATGTGGAAAAGAAAAAGAAAGGTCACCTGGTTGACCTGGTTTACTTGACCTGTGCAGTGAAGGATTATTAGCAGCTCTCAGGTGTTCTCACTTTCAGTTTGTGCTCCAAATCAAGTGGTTAAAGTCAGTAGTTTCCCATTCTTTTGACTTTTAAAATACCAATGTCTACTTCTGACCCGTCAGTGTGGATGTGAGTTCCGAGCAATTAACCAAACAATGATTCTTGCCTCTCAGATTGTTTCATTGAAGGATTTATATTGTTTGACAAGGTTAAAGTGTAAACATTTGGAAAATAGTCAGTAGTAAACATAATTTTGTAAACGTAGTATGAATTTAACATATTTTATTTCTTTCTCATCCATTCAATCATGTTGTCTTTATGAGATGAAGTAACCATATGGATAATCTGGATAAATTGTTGTTTCTAAATGTATTATGAGAACTAAAAAGAAAAGCAGCCCAGTTTTCAGCTGTGTGATAATGCATTTTCCAGTTCATCCATAAGGCTTTTTAAGAGAATGTTCACTTCTGGAGACACGTGGGTTTCACTGGACAGGAATAGTAAAATGGTAAACTTGTACTTGCGCTTTTCTAGTCTTCTGACCACTCAAATCATTTTACACTACATGTCATCATTCACCCATAAACACCTATTCATACACTGATGACAGGGGATACCGTGCAAGGTGCCACCTGCCCATCAAAACTAACTTTGCATTCCCATCCATTGACACAGAGATGGCACAGCCCTTGGGAGAATTTAGGGTTATGTGTCTTGCCCAAGGACACATCGACATGGACTAGCGGGACCAACACGCTCTAAGACTGAGCAAGAGTTGACCAGGAAGGTGATAAAACACTGTAATCTCAATACTAACTAAAGTTGTTGGACAAATCTAGTGGAGAAAAGGTACAATATCCCCTTCTAAGATGTAAAATTGAACTTAAGTACAGTAGTTGAGTTAATACACATGGTTTCACCACTGGAAACCGGACCATCACAGAATTGTGTTTAAAAATAGACTTTACCCAGTCTGGCCAGAGATGCTCCAGCATCTGTCCTCAAACACACAGGTCTGAAGTCTTGGGGCAGAGCGGGGTGAGAGCACACAGCTGCTGCTTTGGCCTCAACCAGCTGGAGCTCCTGCTCTACTGGTGCATCCTCTCCAGCCATCAGAGCCCCCAGGGCCTTCACTGACTCCAGGGAAAAGTGAAAGTCTCCCTCCTACAAGGAGTGGCATGCTGTTAGCTACAAGCCCGAGAACAGAGAGGCTGGAAATACCACAGGACATTTACTCTGTGTTACGGTCACTTTGACTTATTGACTTGTGACTTACTAACCTGCATACTTTGCATATTATGATGTTTTTATTGATATTTGTGGGTAACAATCCTTATCCAAGACTTTACATTTTATGTAATGGCTTTCATATTGCTAAAAAATAATGCAAATTATGTCATTTCTCCACTTTGTTGTAACCCATCAGGTCTGCACTGAATGTTAAGTTGTTTTTTCTACCAGAAGGTAGCGGAATAAATTGGTGTAATGCTGGAGGGATTTTCTCAACCTGGCAACCAACATGTTGATGGTGAAGTCTAAAGCAGTAGCAAATTATATCTTAATAAAGCTACTAGTTACAACTTGATGACCCTTTAAAAATGTGACTTGTAATGGCTGGGTTCAGGTGTACATCAGGATCCAGAAACAATCTGGTGAGCATCAAAAAGTAGCTGCTTCTCACAAAAAATCTTTCTCTTGTTTTCCTCAGGGGCTGCACAGTGTCCTATTAGAAAGTGGTACCATTTGTTTGTCTTTTTTTCCACAGTTTAAAGGGAAGACGGGAGCCAGGGTTTGAACTTAATATTATTAATACTTAACATAATAGTTAAAATAGTTTTTTCTGTCTGTAAATATTATATTTCAGTTATTGTTGTTTTTCTACTGTTTCTATTGCTTATTTATAATACTTGTTTTTTTATAAATTATTTTTCATTTTTTATTTTTATCTTGTCTTTCTTTACTATGTCTCTTGTGTGCACTTTACTCTATGCTGCTGTAAGCCTGCAAATTTCCTAACTAATAAAGGACTATCTTATCTTATCTTATCTTAACTTCTCACTCAGCTCAATTGTTTTCGCTCAGCTCAAGTTATGGACCAGTATACCCTGGCCTTTCACCTTTTACATGAACTAAGAACAAAATATCACTTCAAACATACAGGTGAAAAATAACAAACTACCACAAAAGTATTACAGTACACGTGGAGGCCTCATTTGAGAAGCACCCTCAAAATATTTTACAGTCAATCCCACAAAAAGCCAAACCAACCGCTCATATAGGATTTGCAAAAATTATAGAATATATACTGTATATATAACAAGAATATAATCAAACAGCTGGTCAAAAAGGACCAGATTAGAAAAAGACTCTCAGAATTGCAAAAATCAAATCACAACAAAACCCAGACAGGAGGTTTGGTTAAAAGCTTTCCAGGTTTAAGGTGCTCTTACCGTGACAGTCACAGCGCTTAAGGACTGGCATAAAGCCATGAGGAGGACTGACACACAGATGGTGGTCTTCATCTTGCTGCCTGTGATGTATAACAAACTTCTTCTAGTTCCTCGGTGAGCGTCTCTCAGCACTGCTTTGTACACAGCGTTGCTTCAGTGTATTTATGGAGGGTTTGGCTCGTGCAGACCATGGGTGAGGCCTGGAGGGTAGTTAATGATAAACAACACACACTGTTAAGAATGCCATAAAAGCTGCACTGTTGTCTCATACTGTGGAAAAATGAGAAGAAAATGATGGGTATTAATTGTTTTATATTCATGTTGCTGATTATGTGTACAGCACTCTGCAATGTACACATAATAAAGTGGCCTCAGATCACTAACAGCCAAGATGTAGTTACATAAGGTTAGGCCTCTTTTTCTCTACATGGGAACAGCTCTATGCACAGATGTCTGCTCCAACATTAGTCTATTTTGGAACAGAATATACACTGGGGGGAAGGTCAGGGGTCATCAACTAAATTTCTCCAATGGCAAAATAGTGTTCTAATCAGACACTATGGGGGCTGAACTTTTATTTAAAAAAAAAAAACACATTTATCTAGGCCATGGTTGTTATTATGAAACACTGTTATTATTTATGTAATTGTTTTTAAATAGAAACAATGAATAAGAGCAGGTGAAAAAATAAATAAATAAAGCAAAAGGTTAAAAAAGAGCATCTGAAAATAGATAAATAAAACAAATGTTTAAAGAGAACTACGAGGTATTTTCTGTGTTTGTTTTTGTGTTTTATTTTCTAACCTATACCTTTAGAATGGCACATTCGCTGAAGGGACTCAAAAGCATCTCAAAATTAGCTCAGAAAAACGTATAGAGAAGAGGAATTTTGAGTTGAGATTTTATTATTGTGTTTATTGTGTTGAGCTATCGTTTGTATGTGTAAACATCCCCTCCTCCTTTTGCCAAGCCAGGAACTAAAACAAAAGGCTAACTGAGGTCAAAGCAATAAATTCCTTGGCTCAAGAGAACAGGAACCACACTACCTATCTCTGTCTCTGTATCTGTGAAACATTCAGTAACCCCAACCAAATTATTTCCCACTTGATTTCAGGATAATATGTTTTTCTCGCGTAGTTGTGGAGTGGAAAACAGAGTTAAATTAATTTTCAGATATTTCAGATCGGACTCATCATGTGACCATATTGCCCTCCAGTGGTCAATTGGTGATAACACATATCTGACATGCATAACCTCTGTTAAATTCTGTATACCAAATGTATGTAACTGAAATTCTCTGCATCCATACAAGTGTGTAAGGTCTTTTGAGCTCATAGTGAAGAAAAGTATGTGGGATATTTGTTTAAAATGTTAGATTAGTTAAGCTACCAAACCAGAACACACCGAAACTAGGAAACAAAGGAATCCGAAATCTTGGCAGAAAACAAAGCCATAAAATCAGGCCACACCCTGGGACCCGACACCTATCCTGAACAGATAAAACCAGGAGATTTATCTTGTCCTTTCGTTGTTCGTTTATGTTATGTGTTAGTCTTTTTAGTCTAACGTAGCTCCTTACACGTGACCATTATTTTATTTTTAGAAACAGAAGTTTTGTCAATACTTTTCCTCCTCAAACTCCTTGGAACATCTTAGAATTATTCTTTTAAGCAAGCCTTATTTTATTCTAAGTGTACATCTGTTAATCTTGTGAGATATCAACTTTAATTATTATCGTTTAGGCCAAAACGAGATTAGTTTGAGTATATCAACGAGTAGCCTGAGTTATCAAACTATTCAGAGCTATATCCCTCTCCAAACACCGAACCGGATCCAACGCCCGTCTTGAAGCAAGACACAAAGAATTCAGAGTCTCTTGCCTGCTGACTGAGTGAGAATCCCGGACACAGCGGAGAGCCACCGGTCCGTGAACCCTAAACTTCACCCACTTCACCTCCAACGGACCGGAATGTCCGATGGCAGAGCTGAAACTACCAGGGCCGCTGAAGCAACGGCAGGGACCCCTCGGCACAAAGTATGAACAATCAACGTTACTGTGATCCAGAGTTGGTGTCGGAGTAACCCCAACCAGAAGCTCTGAATAATAAATTAGATTGACTGGGTAGAGTAGGGATCAGAGAAAGAGGAGTCCGCAACTTTTCTTCACTATTTGATATAATATTGCCTGATTATTTGAAATCCATTCATTCATGTTTTGTATTCTTGTTTAACCAATAATCCTGTCATCCATTCATTTAATTACCTTTTTAATAAATGACTCATTTATCGCCAAGTCGTTGATTCAAAAGGTGAGAACTATGAGGTCACTGAAATCAGGACTTACACCTGAGATATTGAGACTGGATAATTTGTTACCAAATTATTGATCGTATTCTTATTTGTTTCTTCTATTCAGAAGTGGTGCCCCGCAATTTTTTAACGTAAGCAATATTTTTTATTTTAACCTAGTTATTAACAACGCTACACTAATTAAGGCTGCATGCAAAAATACTGCTTGTCTTTTTTTCCAAACAGTACGGGAATGTCATGAAGTAAGTATGTCCCTAAAGGGTTTGAAGTTTGATTTAATCATAATAGACCAGCCCCATCAATTATATCTAAATGTTTAAGTATACCTAAATGTTTGAAATTTACATACAGCGGGTAAAATAAGTATTGAACATGTCACCATTTTTCTCAGTAAATATATTTCTAAAGGTGCTATTGCTATGAAATTTTCACCAGATATCGGTAACAACCCAAGTAATCCATACATTCAAAGTAAAAACCAAACAAATAAGTTCAGAAATTAAGTTATGTGTAATAAAATGGAATGACACAGGGAAAAAGTTTCATCTTCATCATCCTGGTAGATGTCAGCAGATTTTTTTTTTTCTTTCCTTCAATTATATGAAGTTTGCCAGTGCCGTATGCTGAAAAACAGCCCCACACCATGATGTTCCCACCTCCAATCTTCACTGTTGGTATGGTGTTTTTGGGGTGATGTGCAGTGCCATTTGACCTCCAAACATATTGTGTATTATGGCATCCAAAGAGTTCAATTTTGGTCTCATCTGACCAGACTATATTCTCCCAGTATTTCACAGGCTTGTCTAAATGTTGTGCAGCAAACTTTAAACGAGCTTCAACATGCTTTTTCTCCAGCAATGGAGTCTTGCGTGGTGAGCGTGCATACAGGCCACGGCGGTTGAGTGCATTACTTATTGTTTTCTTTGAAACAATTTTACCTGCTAATTCCAGGTCTTTTTGAAGCTCTGCACAAGTGGTCCTTGGCTCTTGGACAACTCTTCTGATTATTATTTTCACTCCTCTGTCAGAAATCTTGCGAGGAGCACCTGGTCGTGGCTGGTTTATGGTGAAATTATGTTCTTTCCACTTCCGGATTATGGCCCCAACAGTGCTCACTGGAACATTCAGAAGTTTAGAAATCCTTCTGTAACCAATGCCATCAGTATGTTTTGCAACAATAAGGTTGGGAAGGTCTTGAGAGAGCTCTTTGCTTTTACCCATCATGAGATGTTTCTTGTGTGACACCTTGGTAATGAGACACCTTTTTATAGGCCATCAGTTGGGACTGAACCAGCTGATATTAATTTGCACTGACAAGGGGCAGGATTGCTTTCTAATTACTGATAGATTTCAGCTGGTGTCTTGGCTTTCCATGCCTTTTTGCACCTCCCTTTCTTCATGTGTTCAATACTTTTTCCCTGTGTCATTCCATTTTATTACACATAACTTAATTTCTGAACTTATTTGTTTGGTTTTCTTTGTATGTATGGATTACTTGGGTTGTTACCGACATCTGGTGAAAATGTCATGTCAATAGCACCTTCAGAAATATATTTACTGAGAAAAATGGTGACGTGTTCAATACTTATTTTACCCGCTGTATATGACATCTGCATACTGAAATGTGTGTGAATATAGAGGTTTAAGATATAACCTGTTTTATGTAGTAAATGGTTCAAAGTTTTAAAAACACACTTCAGCACCCCGAAAAGAATGCTGTCAGGAGCACAGATGTGAGCATGCTGAGTCAGGGACTTTCCATCACCCTTTAGAAAAGTCAGAAAGATGTTATGCAAGGATAGGAGGCATAAAAAGAGTCTCCTACTCCCAATTAGAAAAGACAGAAAGATGTTATTTATGGAAAAGGATTGTGAAAAAGTAAAGCTTGGCACACCTGGAGACTCCATTATAATGAGGTAAAGTGAGTGTAATTACATTACATTACATTACAGTCATTTAGCAGACGCTTTTATCCAAAGCGACTTACAGGAAGTGTATTCAACATAGGTATTCAAGAGAACTACTAGTCACCAGAAGTCATAAGTGCATCTCCTTTCTTAAACAAGCATCTTAGAGCATAAACCAGAGCAAAAGTATAGTGCAGAAGCAAATTACTACGAAAACAATAATTGCAACAGACTAATACGAATATAATAAGTGCTACAAACTACTACGAATAGGATAAGTGCAGTAAACGAATACGAATTCAATAAGTGCAGCGAACTGATACGAATACAATACGTGCAACAACTAATACGAATGCAATAAGTGCTACGAGGAAGGCTCAGGGTAGTACTTCATGAAGAGGTGAGTTTTCAGCCTGCGCCGAAAGATGGGCAGCGACTCTGCTGTCCTGAGGTCAGTGGGGAGTTCATTCCACCACTGAGGGGCCAGGACAGAAAAAAGCTGTGACCGGGTGGATCGGCCGCAGGGACCTCTGAGCGACGGGGCAACCAATCGCCCGAGGCAGCAGAGCGAAATGGTCGGGCGGGGGTGTAGGGCTTGACCAAGGCCTGGAGATAGGAAGGAGCTGTTCCTTTCACTGCCCTGTAGGCTAGCACCAGAGTCTTAAACTGGATGCGAGCTCTTACAGGGAGCCAGTGTAGAGAACGGAGAAGGGAAGTTGTGTGGGAGAACTTGGGGCGATTGAACACCAGACGTGCTGCAGCTTTCTGGACAAGCTCCAGAGGTCTGATGGCCGACGCCGGGGCTCCAGCAAGTAGTGAGTTGCAGTAGTCCAGGCGGGAGATGACCAGAGCCTGGATGAGCACCTGCGCCGTCTCCTCAGTGAGGAAGGGGCAAATCCTCCTGATGTTGTAGAGGAGGAATCTGCAGGAGCGTGTGACCGATGCAATGCTTGCTGAGAACGACAGTTGGTCGTCCAGGGTCACACCCAGATTCCTCACAGTCCGAGTTGGCGTCACCACGGCATCATCAATGGTGATGGACAGGTCTCGGTGCGGGCAACCCTTCCCCGGGAGGAACAGTAGCTCGGTAATTAAAAAAATATTGTCAAAGGACATAGAGGAAGAGCTTACAGATCAAAATGCAGTGACACTATAAAAAACCTGGTCAAGGACAGAACAAGTTCGCTCTCCAGGGAGTCACTCGGGTTGAATTCTTTGCCTAAAAAATAAAATGTATTGCATCGAACTCTGTCTGTTTCCAGTGCTTTCTTTACACATCATCGGGACTCCAATAGATATTAAGTATAGAATAGATAAAGAGCTAGAGCAATAATTCAGACTTCATCAACTTGCCCAGTCCGAACTTCTGTTATCCGACATGGGGGGACTCATAGGTACCCTTAGAACCCAGTATCATTCACATTTCTACTGCTTATAAGATCTGTTAGTTTATCATGTTCCCCATCCCAGCGGTACACTGGAAGCATGCAAGTAGAAATGTAATGTAATGTAGGCTAATGCAATAAATAAACCTACATTAAACTTACCTAATCTTCAGTTTTTTGTTAACACATGTAGGAAACCTGCATATGCATGTACATTTATGTTCACATGTACATTATCACTTAAAATACATAATTCATGCTTAATAAACACTTGTTAAACATCAATACCACAAGTTTTATTTAGCATATTATTTTAGAACTTTTCTCTTTATTGCTCATAGCATTTTCACATGCTTCCATGGTAGATATAAATCTTGAAAAACTTGAGCACTCCACAATTCAGTCAGTTGTGCTTTTCCTCCTTCTCGGTCACACTCGAGGCACTTAAAGGTTGAAGAAGAATACTGCCACATTGTCCATTAATCAAACATGTATATTCCAACATTTAAACAGCACTGTCATTTGGACAATTGGGTATGACTAAATTATTAAATCGCTACAGTATTATAATCAGAGGTGTATTAAATAAATTAAATTTAAATGCAAGTTCAGATTAACAGTATTAATCTTAGCAAAAGAACATCACATTACCAATGAAAGAACGTGTGTGCCATATTGAGTTTTTGCATTTGTCCATGACACAACCCTCAGTTACTAGGGGTTTAACAACACACGTATTTGTATCTAACCGTCGCTACGAGCTGGAATAAAACTATTGCATTAGTAAAATATAGTTTACATCGTGTGAAAAAGAATGTTCTCTGTGGAGCCACTGCGCTCAAAATGGCAACCCACACAGCGTAACAGGCAACGTGCTGTCGGACACTCAGAATTAAAAAAATTTACTCCGGTGAGGCACGTTATGCTAACTCACCAGGAAAACCAGGAGCAGCACACACAATACAAACTCTCCCCGCAGCGTTGAGGCTGATATTCACTACAGATTCAGAAAGGGCTAAAACTATCACCACGGAGATAAGCACATTTATAGCCACGGATATGAGCCCCTAGTCTGAAATGGAAACGCAGGCTTTACGAACATACTTAATGTTAATGAGTCCCATAACATTACTCCTTCACAAGCCTGTTTCAGCCAGACCGTAATTCCTGTTATGCACAATAAAACAAAAGCCATAAGAGAGAACCAAATGTCTGGATCACCACTGTTGCTCTGACAACAGACGGCTAGACTTAAAGGGCTACACAGAGCTACCTGACTGTAACGGCACATTACCTCCCCTCTGAATGGGAGATGAAAAGCCATGTTGCTGCAGCTTCCTGTACTGAAATGAATCTATTATTGTTCAAAGTCAAAAAGAACATACTTTATGCTGTTAGTTTAATAAATACAAAGATTTTTAAATCAAGTAAATTTCTCTGGCATTTCTACTTCTGTATTGAAAACATACCAAACCATGGCACCACTGTACCGTATTGAAGCGAACCGTGAATTTTGGGATCAGTTACACCCCTATCAGTTACAGTGTCAAACTGGTTGAGTTCTACTAATTATTAAGTAAAGTATGGTCTGCCAGCTATCCTTGTCACCTTGTAAGTGTTTAGTCCTGGGGAATCAAACCCTGGCGACATGCCTTTCTTGTTAAAGAGGTAAAAGTTGAAGAGCTGTCTGTCCTGTGCCTCCAGGGAAACAGAGGCGCTGTTGACCTTCAGCTTGCAAGGGTATGGGCTCTCAAACACCACCCTGAACACCCTGTCCTGTAGGTAATCCAGCCGAATAGTTCGGTACTTGGAGGGGACAGTTGTGTCCACCTGTGGTCCAAATTGCTGCATGACCAGCACCCCGCCTGAGTCCACCTTAATCTCATAGAAGGTCATATTCCTGTAAGTGAAAAAACCCACATATGGAGATGGGTTGGGCGGCGGTCTGAGAGTTCGTTTAGCGTTTCTGAAAGCCGTCTCCACGGCGGGGATGAGATAGCTGTAGGCCTGGCTCACAAGGTCCTGGTCTGCAGGCCGAACCCCAGCCATCAGGATCACCAGTCCCAGTTTGAGCCGTGGCACCAGGGAGAGTGTGGCTGCATAACCGTCCAGGTCGCCGTCTTTCCTCACCACATCATAGCCAAACTGCTCATTGATCTCCCAAGGTGTGCCGGTGGAGTTGGCAAAGTAGCCGCTGTGGCATCGGAAGAGTGGGGTCAGCATCGTGTTAAGGGTGTCCTGATGGAGTAGGGTCCCGCCATATGCACCCAGAAGAGCCATCATGAGCTTGGCCATGTCAGCTGCTGTGGAATACATCTGGCCTGCAGGTCGGTACCAGCCGAGGTTGTAGAGGGGAGCTGGCTTGCCATTGCTGTACACACCCACAGCCATCTGCCTCTGAATGGCTAGAGTCAAGTTGAAACCAGTGTCCTCCATGCTGAGCCGCTCCAGAACATTGTCAGACACCCAACTCTCAAAGTCTGAGCCAGTCACCCTCGGGGCCAAGACGTTGGCCAATAAGGAAAAAGCAACATTGCTGTAGTGGCATCTGAGGGAAAAGAGAAAGTGATGTTACAGATGTTTGCAAGCTCTCCCTGGATGCAAAATACCAAAAGAATCCTTGTTCTATGCATAGACATCAACCTCCTTTTAGTTCTCAGTCAATAGAGCAAAAATTGAGCAACACAGGAAGGAAACAGAGTCTTACTTGGTGCCTGGATCAGCCACAAGGACATCATCCTGTAACAAATTAAGGGCTGCCTCTGTGTCTCCTCTCCAAAGAAGATTAGTTGACCTCAATCTTCTCGGTAACCCTGTGGAAATATTTGAACTTCAGTTAGTCGTTAGTTGATCAACTTGGTCAAGACTAAAATACCTGAAACTTTTGAGGTCCAAACAGCATGTATCCCAATAACTTTGATGAACATCTGACTTTTCATTTAGCACAAACATCTATGTCAAACTTTACAGTTAAAGAGTGACGTATCTCATCATCTACTTGATCACATGATTTTGTACAGACATGAAAGGTCCCCAGTAATGCTTCCTATTGAGTTTGGTGATCTGATTTTTCCTCTAGCATGAGGCTGTTTTTTTTTTTTTCTTAGATGGATAACCATGAATTTTGGTACATACATTTATGTTTACCTCAGATAAATTATAATACTTACAAGACTACAAGACTTCCCCAGGGCGTCCCCTTCTGTTAATCCTTCCCTTTCATTCTTAGTACACAGAGCTGATTAGCTCTATATCGGGACACAGCTCAGTGTAAATATAGCTGCTCTGTCTATTCATGTTAGCCCAGGTTAACTAAGGTGCTGTGGTGGATTATAGAGGCATGTCCTAAACAGAAACAACCTGCTGGGTTTGAGAGTCTAGACCTACATTTTGACCAATGTGCTTCATTCACACGCTGTCCTCACAGTAGTACATGTGACAAATATTCTGTAAAAAGAAAGTTTGCTCCAGTCAGTGGGCGGTGCTTGGTGTTGGCTTGACTGATTTCAACATGTCACTATGTCACAAACTTATTAACTTTGCAGCTGAACAGTATTCTAATATGTGTTTCTGAAAACATGTGAGGCGAGAAAAAGGCAATGTGGTAACATAATCTTGATCGGAGTAATTGAGTCCTTGGCTGTGATTGGTTGTTTTGCTTCAGGCACAGCGGAATCTTGCAAATGCCACACAGTGCGACAGGAATGAGTCCTAAAACCCTGAAATGAGTTGTATTTTGCATTTTTTTGAAGGGGTGTTTGGTTAGATGCCTGGAATAAGGTCTGCTTAACAAGCTGAATTCTAACTTTTTGTTCTAAGTCATGAAATACATCAGCAAATATCCCAGTAGACCACACAACACTAAAAATCTATGCAATATAAATACACTGTGCAAAACTACAAATATTCTGTCTGTATATATAATATTTTAGTTATTGTGGATTTTTAACTTTTTTAATTTATGTCTCTTGTTTGCATTATACTCTCTGCTGCTGTAATCCTGTAAATGTCCCCACTGCGGGACTAATAAAGGATTATCTTATCTTACTTTATGGATCTTAAAAAAGGCGGTTGCTAAGAAGTGGGAATGAGAATGTCATCACACCAATTAATCTTCCTTTAGTTTAGTGGTGTTGACATGAAGTCATGTGACCATGGTGTAGTTTGTTTATAGCCTAACTTTAGCTTTTTACTTCTGCTGATCGTATGTACATTCATAAATCATAAAAGCGGTGGCCATATGTCAAGATTATCTTGCTGAACAAATCCTATAAGTATCATAAACATTTGTTTGCCGTTTTGTTTATGCAATAATCCAAAAACCATGGAAAAATCCCATTGGGATTGTTGAGAGAACCAGTGCCATACTAACTTCCAGCACTACATAAGGAGCACTAAGAGAGGGCAGGGGGACCTGATTTTTTCCACAGAATTTCAGTCTCAAGCATTTCTGTGAGGATATAGTGACAGTTGAGCAGGTATGACATAACATTATTTTGATTTAAGATACCAACTGTAGCTTTAATGTAGATCATCACAGATGGTTACCATGTCATTAAAAACATCAAACATTAAAGTGTGTTTACCAGAGAGCTGTCCCGCCATCCTGCGTAGGGTGAGTCCAGGGAAGTGGCTGCCGAGGGTCCTGACTGAAGAGGATGCTGGGCCGCCCACTTTCCACAGAGGGTCCTTAATAGTGAAGTTGTCTGCGTATTTGTCCAGAGGGTCATCCAGAGAGTCCACCAGGCCGTCCTCCCACAGCTTGTATAGCATCAGTGTGGGGAAGATCTTAGAGAGGCTCGCAATTCTGCAATCCCAGTGAGCGTAACACATGCATATTAACATTGAATAAATGTATCTCGGTTTAATGATACATAGATCAGATTTAAGCACCTCATTTATTGAGTGGTTCAGTCTCATTGATCACTGGTCCTATGTAAAGCTTACTTAATACAATGGATGTCTAATCCTAATTCTTATTCCAAGCCTCAGATCAGATGCAATTCAATAGAAAAATGAGACTGCAGGTTACATCATGTGGTAATGATTATTGTTCAGATGGAGTTGCTAATATTATGGACTAGCTATCATTATTATTAATGACTAAGTATTTGGCATTTAGACAAATCACCACTTCCCTTTTGTCATATCTCTGTCATATTTTATGTTAATCTCTTCCACACCAGCTGCAAATCTCACCTGTACACTGTGTACTCATTGGGTGCAGATGAGGAGGGGTCGCTTATGTTCTTCTTGCCAAAGTTTCCATTCCACAAAACAGAGTCATTTAAAACCACAATGGCTGATATTGCTGGCAGCTTGGTGGTGTGAATGCTGGACCTCAGTAGTATATCTATCTGTTAGGAGAAAATTCAGTAAGAAAACTATAAGCATACCCAGAATATTCTCATATACATAAAACATTTAAATATGATTAAGAAAAATTGGATTAAAAAAGAGATTCACCCTTTCTAAGGCCACCCTCAGAGATGTGATGGGATGTGTGAGGGGCACAGGCTCAGGAAAGAGAGGGCACATCTCCTCCACTGCCTCTTGTTTTCCAACCACTTCTGTGGAAAAGGGAAAAAGGCAGAGTTTTCATGTATGAATCATGTAGACACAACTTCCCTGTTGTAAACAGACACCTCAATTGTGCAACTAAAGATGCCCAGTGAGATTGTTTTGGCAGGTCCCAGTGTAACTGGGGATAACATCTTGAGCTTGATTTTATAGGGCTTTAAAAAAACATGTTAAAAGATTTCGACCCTTTGTGAAACTCATATGTTTGTTGTCAGTTCCAGGACATTTGTAGCCTAGTTTATCACAAAGGCAGGACACAGAGGGAAACTACTAGCCTGGATTTGTCAAAAGTGAGCAAAACTCCAATGCTGTCTATTGTTCATGTTGCATCTTGTGTGATTAACACAGGCAGTACACAAAACCATTGTAGTAAAGCTTTTAGCGTTTTGCATTAAGGTTTATTGACTCTCAGCAAAAGATAGAAAAAATGTGGATTTAATGGATATGACATTTACATAAACATGAACTGCATGCTTCCCTCTATTTGGGATTTGAAGGACATGTTTGATTGATGATCCTTTCTTCCCCATCAATGATACGTCTATATTGTAGTTTTCAGTTGTCCGAATACATCTTGCTAATCTGAATCTTGATAGCCTTGCCTCTTGTTTGGTTATCCTGTCTTCTAAAATCAAATGAATAGATGCTCTCCACATTCCTCCCTCAAGAAAGCGGCCCATGCAATGGTTACGCTTAAAAAAAGGGCTGGTTAAACACTGCTGGTAGTGTACCACTCTGAGCATATAGTTTTGGTTTTACTGAGATGTCTCAACCTCAACACAATGAAAGTGAACTGAATATTGTTTATAATGCTCACAACTGAAACATTTCAAATGTATAATGGCCCTTTAAATTAAATCAAATGAAAAGCATGGTTCTAGAAGTGAGAAGGACACAGGTCCAGGTGGATGGTTAATAAACTCTGCCAGACCTGTTACTAGTATCTTATACCTATCTGTACTAATACATTATTACTAGTACAGTACATGATCTACTGCAGTCTTTTGATGTGACTGTATTCGTCAGTTTGTAAACATATATATTACAATTAAGGTGCTAAAATCAAGATTTATAATATTAGTGGTAGGAGTGAATACAGGTTTTTGATGCTGCATGTACACACTAGCTGTAAAACAATCATACTGTACAGTTTATTATTAAGTGCTGTAAATATGTTAACTTGCTTTCATTTCCCCAGGACTTCCAGGTTATAAAGCTAAGTGTTTTCTTATGTGACAGCATGTCACAGTCAGACAGTATACAAATTCAGATAAATATCACACACAACGCATGAGCAACTGAAGGCAGTGGTTGTTGTCATTTCACCCAGAAACATCCAGCATTGCTAAGCTCCACATTCGCTCCTCCTGTCTCTCAGCAGGAGTTCAAATCAGCTTTAACGCGGCCGCTAGTCCTGCTGCTACTATTTCCAGCTTTGTGTAATCCTGCTGCCGCTTCTGCAAATGAGCAATTACAGCAAAGAGGCTAAGGTCCAAAAGTTGCTCCAGGTTGGAAAGTCATGTGTGAGGGTGTAAATCTGTTAGACTTTACCTGTCTTCAGTTTTGGCATCCTATACTGCCAAATGAAGCCGAAGGTCATGACCACGGAGAGCAGAAAGAAGACAACCATGCCCAGCATGGTCCATTTAACCTTCATCTTGCCTACTGGTTGTTATGGGCAGCAGAAGCAGTCTAGAAAAACAATGTTAGTGTTGGTAAAGCAGACTGAAGAATGAGTGTACCTCAACCGAAATCACAAGCTTCTTAGCAGGTTTTAAAAACTTTTGACAAAGACTTTCTTTTTCCCTTGACAAGTTAAGATGAAAATTGCTTTTACAGAAACTGTAGGACAGATAATTATCTTACCAAAGGAGGGAAAACAAGCCGCAGATGTCTCTCATTGTCTTCTTGTCATTCTTCATCTTTAGACAGCTAAAATCCACAATTAAATTTCCTGCGTGTTCCTCAGGGGAGAAGCCAGCAGGACTGCATGAACTCAGCTCTACTGCTTCTGAGCAGTCACTACAGAGCTTTACCTACACTTAATCCTGACCGGCTCCAGATGAAGGGTTGATTCTCCCACTCCACCGTGACATCATAATCTGCTGGGAGCTTCAGCCGCAATCCAAATGTATGGAGAACTGTGGAATGGAAACCTAAGCACTCATTCTCTACAATCAAATCATCTAACATCCTCTGGGGTTAATTCCACACTCATCCACTGCTTGAAGCACTTCATCACCACATCGGCGGTAAGGGGGAGGGTTAAATGTCATGATTTAGCAGATATGAACAATGACAGATCTGATGATCACGAGCAGAGAAAGAGGACTCTCAAGAGAATTCATTTTTTTTTAATCTTTAAGAGCATTTGAAAGAAAGTTGCTCAGTAGAGCCGGGATAAGTTTAAGTGTGTGATTATAGTAGTTTTAGTCTGAACATGTTCTCTTGGTCGACGACCTTTGACTTCTTCCAATAAAAGCTGTGACTGCTTTCGGTCTGGTTTTTGTTCATGAGCCCTGGATCTTTGCTGTTTCACAATTTTTTCTCCACAAGTGTCACATGTGTTGTCACGGTGATGTCTTACACCAGTCAGGTATTCCTCACAAGGGGGAGGGGGTTTCCTTAAGGTGTACGACCAAAGATCTGAAGATTTTGATTGGTTTGTGCTTAGGGCTGACTGCTTGTGACTTAATAGATGTTCTGACAGTCCAGCCTGATAAAGGAGTGCCACTGGGATTCTCCTGGTGGTTCCTGTTGAGGGGTCAGTCCCTGTCTTACAGTAATCCTCCTCCTCACTGATGAGATAGTAATTATCTGTATAGTAGCCTCTTCTCTGCTGATCGTTATGTTGTAAGTGTTTCTAGTTTCATATTATTTATTGTCATATGCACAACAATTAAAGATAATTTCCATGGCATGGAAAGTCTAAGATATCAGGCTCCCTCCAACAATGCTCTTTAAATAGGTATAAAAAGTAAATCACGCAATTAAAACAAGAAAATAATATATAATATATAAAATATATATTATATATTATTATATAAATATGATTTTTAAATATGAGATAGACAGAATCTAATCAGGAATGTATTAATTGTATATGCGTAATAAGAAGTAATATGTGAACAGGTTTTAAAGCAGTAGAATAAACTGAGTGTATACAGAGGTGGTCAGGGTTTGGATTGGGCTCGGTGTGAGTGTGTCTCCTGAACACTGTGGTCTTTATGCCCCTCTAGCTTTCACATGAACACACGTGATGAGATGACAGCTTATCAATCATGTGAACGTGATGTGTGGGTTGACCTGGCTGGTGTGTTGCTGCTGGAGCAGTGCAGTTAGGTCAGAGTGTTGTCCACATACCAGTATCTGATATCAGTGTGTAGGAGCTGTTGTCAGGGCGACCCATGTACAAGATGTTACTTTTTGCCTCCAAATGATGTTTTTTTTCTGGAGTTACCTCTTCAACCACTAGATGGAACTGTAGACTTAAAATAAAAATAAGAAATTCCGTCATGCAGTCTCTCCATTGTACTGTAAGAGGATTCAACCTTAGTGGGTTGAATTACTGACAAAATCCCTGAACAAATGTACATGTACAGATTATACTTGTGGCTCAGTTATATAACATAGATTTCACTTTATTCACAAAAAGAAGGTGTTTCATCGCTGGCTTTTGATATCCATTTGTAAATTTCTGGCTGTGTTCCATTATATATCCTATATTCATCCAGTGTTTACACCTGGCTGATCCTGCTGAGCAGAGATGGGTGTGACTAATACAATTTTTAGGTTTATATACAATACAATTGTTTCAATTATATTAAAACTTAAAGTTGCATAAATAATAATATGCATAATTAAGGGCGTGACCTCGTTGAGTGACCTCAGCCTCAGCTCCATTACATTACATTACAGTCATTTAGCAGACGCTTTTATCCAAAGCGACTTACAATCAGTAGTATATTACATATCATTCACCCATTCACACACTGATGACAGGCTACCATGCAAGGTGCCACCATCAGACTCTAACTAACATTCATGCAACATCCAGTCCACACCGATGGCAAGCCTTCGGGAGCAACTTGGGGTTAAGTGTCTTGCCCAAGGACACATCGACTGCCGAAGCCGGGTATCGAACCACCGACCCTCTGAACTACCTTGCTCTCCACTACGCCACAGCCGCCCCCCAAGCTCCACCGACGATCCACCACGGGTCACATCAGGAGACTACGTCCGTATTTAATTTAGGAAGTGGACGTAACGCAATTCTAACCTTGCCTCTACCAGCTGCAGCATTTAAGTGTTGAACACAGTAATGCATCAATTGTCTTAACCCTTGTGTTGTCTTAGGGGTCAAAAATGACCCGCCACTAGGTTTAACAGCATAGGAAACCCCCTTAATGATCTTTTTTCAACTTGAAATTCAATGACTTTTCCTAGAATGACCCCAACATGAGAAAAAGTTAAACATTGCCTTTGTTCATATTTCCATAAAAGCTGTACACCAACAGGGTACAAATCTTGTCTTTGGGGTCATTTTTGACCCGGGAGTTATACAATAATTTTCATACTACAGAAACCATAAAAAACACACACACACACACACACACACACACACACACACACACACACACACACACACACACACACACACACACACACACACACACACACACAAGAAATTGAGATTACGTGTGCTACTGATTGAAACTTTCTCGCGAATGTGCAGCATCTCCCCTCCACAACCCCACACCTGACTGAAGTTCACAGACAAAATACAAACAAGATCAGAGAGAATAAACATTTCTTGAAAGCATTGTTTACTAATGGGGAATGCAGTCAGAGGCTATAAAGGTGCTGCAGATGCTGCAGATGACAGTACAACTCTCTTTACTGTAGCCACGAGTGCACATTTCACTCCTAGATCTGATTTATTCAGATGTCCAGGAGTGGATTCCACTGACTAAACACAGTCTTTCTGCACTGTGAAGAGGAAAAACCTAGATATTCACAAAGTTTGTGATGAATCACAGGTTGTTTCTTCATGCAAAATAGATTTGGGGTTTAAAAAAGCAATCAAGCTGCTTTTATTTTAGGGGTTTAGTGAAGGCGGGTCATTTTTGACCCTTAGGACAAGTGGTGTATACAGAAAGTTAAGACAACACAAGGGTTAATATTATTCTGAAATGAACCATTCTGCAATAGTCTGTACTTTTTCTTTTGATGCTTTAGGCATATATCTTTCAGTATCCTGCAAATACTTTTGTACTTGTACTTAAGTATTATCTTGAATGCAGATATTTTACTCGTAGAGTAATGCTATTTTTAGTAAAGGATTTGAGTTCTTCCTTCACCACTACTGCTCCGTTTGCTCAGACTGGAACCTCGACAGTGAGAGCAGCCGCAGAAAGGCACCAGCTTTACCGCTCAATCTATGACCCTCAAGTCAAGACAGATTACGTCTGATTGGATCGCTGATGGCGCGTCTGACCTACAATATGCCACATTCCTGTCGCCATCTCCCTGGGCCAAGGTTTCCATGGGAACAAGCCCTGGGCTTCGCTAATCTGTTGTTTTGCAGCCCTCACTCATCTGGAGGCAGGCTGGATTCCTTTTTGTCAGGCCCATATTCTTCTGCTCTATTTCCTCACAGAGTACTCTCTCGCTCTCTCTCTCACTCCCCCTCCCTCTGTCTCTCTCACTGCCTCCCTCTGTCTCTCTCCCTCCCCCTCACCCCTCTCTCTCTCTCTCCACCTCTCTCACTCTATCTCTCTCTCTCCCTACCTAGCTCTCTCTCTCTCTCTCTCTCTGTCAATTTCAATTTGCTTTATTGGCAACAACAACAAGGAAATAACAAAGAACAATTAGTCTACGTCTGATGATAATTATTAAAGTCATCATGGGATAATTATTATCATTGACAATTATAAACAAATACTGTGAATGCCCTTCAATATAGGGATATGTGTATACATGTTGAATATATATATAATGCTATAACATATAACATAAATACATATATATATATATATTATATATACAATGTTTATGCTTTTTATACAATGCTTATGCTTTTTATGAACTTCTCATATGATTATACAAAATTCCAAAAGTTGAGTTTCAGTGGATGACACCTGAGCTGACTCACACAACTGAGCAAACTGAAACCACTGCAATAAAGTTGTGGGATGCGGTTGAAAGCTAAGGAAAACAGCAAGTAAGTGGAATTTGAGTTAAGATTATTTTGATGAACTACTTCCGCATTCAATTCAAGTTAACTCAGTAAGTTATATACTTAAATTATATCAATGAAAAAAGCAAAAGATTCGTCATTCATTCAGATTTCCGTCCTGGTTTGGGCTGTTTCTGTGGACATCAAAGATTACCGTAAAGGACTGAAGGTGAGGTTTTTCAGTGGGGGATTTGTTCCAAGATGTCTGCCACTGGTTCATTAGAGGACCCCACACTTCACTTCCATACATGAGGATCGGTTGAATAACGTAAGCGAAGAATTTCAGATGACGTTTTATTTGGGGATTGAGTTTATAAAAATCCTTATGCAATAGGCCCTTTATGCCTCCTCTATGATGAAATTTATTGATTGCCAATCCACCAAATAATTGTATTCTTATTGTATGTTGAAGTGTGGTCCCTCCTATGGTGAAATTGTGTTTGGTCTTCTTTGGTCTGGCATTATTTAGGTAATAGTGGAGGTTGATGTCTTGCCGTTTGTGACAGAGGGTTTCTAGCAGTGAGAGATTCTACTTTAAGCAGGATTCTTTTGGAGACACTAGAACAAGGTTGTCTTCTTAATTTATTTGCAATGTAGATCTTCAGTTATTCAGGGCTTGAAGACCATTCAAGTTCTTTCTCTCTCTCCCACTCTCCCCCTTTTTCCGCTTCCAGTTGGCTGACAGAGGGTGTTCACTCTTTAAGTTACACCAATCAGATTTTGGCATGATATCTATGAGCCAATCATCTTGTTGCTGACTGATGACTGAGACTGATGTGACCATTCACCTCCGATCGTCATCACAACCAGTGCCCATAGGTCCTTCCACTGAGCTCCTCAGAAGTATCACTGCTCATCACATCTATCCAAATCTTCAGCATTGCTCTTCATCACCACCTGATTTCTTTACGGCTCATAACATCACTGCCCCCTTATAATAATAACGTCACAATGGGGTCTAATCGCCAAGTCATTCCCCTTTTATTCCTATGTCAAATAAATGAGTTCAATTCAATTTATTTTGTATAGCCCAAAATCACAAATCACAGATTTACCTCAGAGAGATTTTCAATCTGTACACATACGACATCCTCTGTCCCAGGACCCCTGCATCACAAAAGGAAAAACTCCCCTAAAAAACTTTAACAAAGGAAAAATAAGTAAGAAACCTCTGGGAGAGCAACAGAGGAGGGATACTTCTCCCAGGAGGGACAGAAATACAACAGATTTCATGTGTACATGAAAGAATTACAACATAGTCGATCCAAATAATAGAAATTATACGTATTATGATAGAAGAAATTGCAGTAGTAGCACTAATAATAGCAGAATAATAATAGAAAAATGATGACTACTAATAATAAAAGCAGGAGTGGATAAAACAGAATATTACTGATAATAAAAGCAGTAATAGTAATGTGACTAATAATAATAACAGCATTAGCAGCGGGCGTCAGGAAGGACCACGTTCCAGATATAACCGTGCAGTGGAAATGTCATGTCACAGATACATATGGTTAATATGTCACATGACATGTAACTGGTAAAAGTAGTTGAAATTTAAGTTAAGGTTGGGTGCTGGAGACGGACCAGTCTCAGTGTGAAATGCTGATGTAAGCACACTAATAATGACAAATTTGATTTTGCCAGACACATAAGATCAATAGAAATGTAATGACAAAGAAAGAAGAATGGATCAAAAGGAAAGCTGTTCAAAAAGAAATAATAGAAAATAGAATCAGAAAAGCAATTAAACATTTCTACTGATGAATTGCATAAAAATGTTGCTGGTTCTAAAAAATGGGTCGATGTTCTATTTGATCTTCATGTTTTTGTTTTTTTTTTAAATTAAAATTATAATTGTTTTTATTGGTTGCTTCCTATTTTTGTAACTATAGTATTTTAACACTGTGCCAACCAAAACCCTGTTTACATTAAAACATGTTTCTTTTCAGCTCAAACCTTAGCCTTTTATTTGCTGCTGGTGTAAATATAAAAGTGTGCCAACCAAATTCATACAACTACCTAAAACAGTACATAAGTAGGCATATAGTGCTTGAGTAAATGTGTGTAGTTACAATAAGCAGTGCTGCGCTGATCAGCACATCCACCTGTCACTCATCCTGAACAAACACTTCATTGATAATAGCTCTTTTATTCCCTCTTCAGGACGAGTTCTTCAGGGGATGCCGATGTTGTGCCGTGATTTTCCGCCCCTTCCGTTTGGTTTCGTCCAAAACTGGCCGGTGCAGCAGCTCCTCAGCCATTATCCCTCTACTGCTGCTGATGCTGATGGTGATGATGATGATGATGATGAGGAGGAGGAGGAGGATGCTCTGCAGCTCTGTATGAATCCACAGCCGATGGTCCGCTGCTGGACGGCTGCGCGATGAACGCCTTGACTTTTTACCGTCCAGTGCCCGGAATTACTATGATTATGGATATCTTATATTTCCTATGGCTCCTGCCGACGGTACGGGCTGTCGAAGGTAAGCTGGTGGTCAACTCTTCTGTGCGCGCGGATGGATGTGTGGGGGACGACGCGGCGCGCGCCTTAGCGACAGGGACAACAGGGCTCCATCATTATTGCACAGAACAGACCATAATATGTTTGAACCGCGTTTTACAACAGGGGGACTCCTGTGATGTTCGGGTGTAGCTCTGAGTAAACCCAGCGGCACACCGAGGCTGCATGATGTTTGCAGACTAGTCTGGACTTAATCTGCTCCACTGGCTTTGACTCTGTTTTTGAACATTCCGTGTTGTCTAAACTGCCCTGTTTGTATCATTTTTTTATTATTATTGACGTGATGTTCACTTTGAGCTGGTTATGAATTATGATCAGTCTGTAGCCTATACTGTAAGCCTCTGCTCTGCTTCTAGAGTCTACTGGATTACACATGCATAAGTGTTTAAATTATAGCACATTTATAAAGTCTATGTATAGCTCTTGACTGACAACATGGACACAATGGACAAGAACTTATAGTCTATATATATATATTCAAACAAGAATACAATAGTGCAAAGAAATACATTATGGTTAATGTAATTGCTTATTTTATATACATGAAGTGGGTGATTATGTAGATTAGACATTCTAGTCTTCCCACCATTCAAAGCGCTGTACACTACATGTCAACATTCACCCATTCAAATACATTCACACACTGATGGCAGAGGTTGCCCTGCAAGGTGCCCACTGCCAAATAGGACATAAACTAATGCACCACTTTGCCAACAATTTGGGAGCTGTTTGGGATTCAGTATCCTGTCCAAACACACTTAGACTTCCAGACAGGAGGAGCCAATGCTGAAGTATCTTAGAGCTGCATTCTCTCTAATGTCCATCAGGGGGCGACTCCTCTGGTTGTATAGAAGTCTATGAGAAAATGACTCTACTTCTCTCTTGATTAATTACCTCAGTAAACATTGTAAACATGAGTTTATGGTCTCACTCTCTAGTTTCAAGTCTTCTTCAATACAGCATGATGTTCATTTAGTAAATTATGGTCCATTTAGAGTCAAATAGACCATAAAGCAGAGAATGTTTTAGGGCTTACTGTGATTGACAGGTCGCTGCCGCTATACGGTGTCTCTTCGTGAGTCCACATATGTTCACTTCTATTCACTGGTTGTCAAGATGGCGACGGAAAAATGCAGAACTCGAGGCTCCATACATCAGTCCACAAAACAACGGTTTACGCCACAACGACAACCCCACTTCCTATATACAGCCTGGTTGAGACATGAGACTTGAAATATTTACCACAAATCTTGCATTACCAGCTGCTCTAATATGGAAAATGTGGTTGTTTATCAGGCAGGGAGGTCTAAAGAAAATACTGAGTTGCATAATGGGAAATGTAGGACACTCTGTCTTTGGTGCTTGACCCAGTCTAAGGACTGAAAAGTCAGGATGATTTGCTTTAACCTCATAGAAAGAAATATTAAATTGCTAGAGTACTCTATTACAGTAAATCCTTGTAATGCAAGGAGCTGGATTTAAGACAAATTCACAAAATATAGAAAAAGTTAGAAAGAGATAGAAAATAAACCATATTGTCATTTCCTACTGAACACTGAGCAAACCTTGGGCTGAGAAAAAAAAAATGGGGATTATTTTTAGATGTGCCACATGTCTCTCATATCCAACATGCATTAACCCTGCTCTGCATCAGTGAACATGCAGATGACTCAAAGTTTAATAATGGAAGTGAAGGAATGAATGAATAAGAAATAAAACATGATGCTGATGTTATATAGAACTGAACTTCATTTATTATCTTGTTAGGGAGTCTGGATGGTAATGTGTTTTTTGGGGCCTCTCTCAGGCTGGAAGCAAAATTGTTTGTTTGCCGTCATCAGAGGACAGGCTGCGCCAGTGATGATGAATTGCTGCAGGGCTGGAAAGTTTTCTCAGCCAATGATTCAAAGCGTCATTTTGTCGTTATGCTAACAGTGTTGAAGCTGTAAACATGCTCATATGTTTGTTCGCTCCTGTAACATTCAGTCATCCTCAAACTTGATCTCCACATTCTGCCAGGAGCCTGTTCTCTGGAAGCATCTTACACTACAGAATTGGGCCAAATATATGTGGACATGTGAAATCTTTATCCTCCAGTATACACATATATTTTAGAAAATAGCGTTCTTCAAAGTCTTTGGTAACAAAGTGAAGTGGGACACAAACCAAAGCCATATCAGCGAACATCCATGTTGGACCTCAGTGATGCTCTTGGGTCAGAATGGGAGCAAATCCCTGCGACCTGATTCCAACATCTGGTGGAAAGCCTGAAACCAGAGGAGTGGAGGCTGTTATAGCAGCACATTCATGCTCATGGTGTCAGAATAATTTGTTCAATCATGGCTGGAATGGCTGGAGTCCACAAACCTCTGGCCCGTTAGTGTGTAACAACTCTTAAAACAAACTATGTGCCAGATGTTTAGGGCTATGGGTCCTTTGCCACCAACAAAAAAATGAAATCCGTCCCATCTATCACAAATATGCAGGAGGAAGTGGATGTAGTTCACCCTAGAAACTGACTGCATGTTAACGATGTTAACGATGCAATTTGAGGACAAAAGTGTTCTTGATGAAGTTTTTGATGTTCCAATCGGCCAACTGTTTATCAGGATTATATAAACTATTTGGAAGTTAAACTGAAAGTGAGCGCTGCATAATATGTGACTAATAATCACTCACTGCAAAGGAAAACTGTAGCACAACTGCAGTAAGTACATTAGGTTAACCTTTGACTCATAGTTTAACTCCTTGCCTTAATTTTCTCTTCTGAATGAAGTTAGCTAACATGTAGGTCTGATAGTTTGACTGCTCGTGTTTGATCCCCCATCAGACCCACTTATTACCGATGACTGTTCACTTATGGAAACAGTAAGAATGGTTTGACCCATGGTAACTTTCAATTCTGAAATAGGAAGCCAATGCTGAAGTATCTTAAAGCTGCATTCTTTCTGATGTCCATCAGGGGGCGACTCCTCTGGTTGTATAGAAGTCTATGAGAAAATGACTCTACTTCTCTCTTGATTTATTCCCTCCGTAAACTCATGTTTACAATGTTTACTGTCTCAATCTCTAGTTTCAAGTCTTCAATACAGCATGATGTTCATTTAGTAAATGATGGTCCGTTTAGAGTCAAATAGACCATAAAACAGGGTATGCTTTAGGGTGGGACTACCCTATGACTGACAGGTCACTACCATGGTGTTCTCCGGTCTGGGTGTTTTTCGTCTTGCAACTTTAAACATTTACAGTGTGTTTAAACTTTTTTTAACATTTGGTCCGCCCTCTCGTGTCACTTCTGGTTGCAAAAAACAAAACAATGGACGACGTCACGGTGACTTTGTTCACTTCTTATCACTTCTTCTTATGGTTGGATCTGCTTTGGTTCTGCTGCCATCTTCCCCTCACTGCTTTATGTAAGCCCCCTCAGACCTGACAGTTTCAGTCACGTCACAGGAAATTCAGTCAGCACTTGTCCTTTATATGCTGCTTTCCTCTTATCTGCTTCAACTCTCCTTTTATTCACACACACACTGTCTTTTTTACCTGGTAGGGTACATTTAGCCACAGCAGAGCACAGATGTTACCAAGTACTCATCCAGCAGAGTATCATGCCTCCTAGCTGCCTCTCAGCAGGAGTTGTATTATGCGTAATTGCAATGTCTTGTACCAACCTGTGCTGTTGCTGCCATTCACACTCCACTGTCTCTCCTCCATGCGCCACAGAGACAGTGCTGTGTGGTTGCATGATAACAGTTTCCTTCACAACGGGGGGACTTGTGATTAGATACAGTACGTGCTTCTGGGAGGAAACACACAGCACCCTCCAGGAGTTATGTTACAAAATAGATAATATAAGGCCATCATATATATATATATTTTTTTTAATTTTCATATTAATCTGAGTATTTTAGATTGTTCCACCAATCGTGACATATGCTAATAAATTATTAAAAACATATCCATTCCTTTACAGCAATAACTATTTTAAGTCCAACCCGCATTATAATTCCTTTTTGCAAAGAAATTGTAAATCTCTTGTAATGATCATTCATTTTTTGCACTGACAGAACTCTCATATTCTCTTTCTGGGACCATCTGATCTCAGTACTGTCATTTTATTGGTGTCCTATCAATGTTGGTCGGCACTCAAGTAGTTTGTTGTATTGCTTAAAGGTCAAAATCTCAACAGGCAGTTCTGAGCACTGTACTGTAAATAATTAAACAAGCTTCTATGTTTTAAGTATTCCATTCAATATGACATTCACCAGTCAGCAGAGAAAGTGTATCTCCTAGCAACACTGTCTCACAATCATCAGTCAGCTCATGTCATAAACACTCAGAGGTTCAAGGATTAGACACAATTTTCATATTTCCATTAATATTGATATTTCCCTACACAAAATGTGAGGAGACTTTACATTTCAGTTAAAACTATTAATTGACCCTATGCAACCTAACATTTGTCCTCATCTCTTTTTGTTGTTTTTGGAAAGAAGCCAGGCCGGTCTCAGTGCCCTTTGCTGACATTTCTCAGTGGAATCAGTTATCTAAACCAATCAATATTCAGTTTTTGGAGCAGCACAGTGCTCTTTAGCCTCTGGGAGTAGATAGAAAACATCGAGCATCATCCCTGCCCTCAGCAGCCCCTGACCCACTTCTTCATTGGCTCGTCGTCGCTTCACCGAACTTGGGAACTTGGTAACAGGATGTGTGTTAGCATGACAGAGAGACACCGCAGTGTTACGTCCATGGCCAGACATAGTCCACTGTGGAGCAGCTAGTCCATGAGATGTCTCCAGTGGGTTTTATTTGTGTCTAGTCTGTGACTGACATGTCTATTTACATAACCACATGCCATCTACTATTATTTTTAAATAATAATTTTTAAACATGGAATCAAATCAGGCAGTTTTGACAGTAAGACATGCTAAGACATGAGTTCTGTCCTGGTACCATTTTAAACACTAACCTTTGCTCAAAGCTAGTTGGATCTGTAATTTTGCAGCACATAGATGCACAGATTCACATTACATTGATAAAGTGAAGAGAATATTATTTTACTCTAAAGAACTTTATTAATATGTTTTTTTATTATTTTATACAAAAAAAAATATATATTAAAATATTTGCAGCAACTTTAAAAAAATTGCAAAAGGAAGGTCACTTGTAGGCTCCCCGAAGATCAACCTTTTTGATGTTCACTTTCATTTCAGAGTTAGATTTTCATCTTACAACATTATTTGTAACATTAGCTGGTACAAGGACTGAATTGGGGGGAAATAATTAGACAACACCCGACTTTGGTCACACTTCTGACAGGCGTAATATTTCCCCAAAGGAAAGAGGCTCAAGTACTTCAGAGCATTTCCCCACAAAACACTGGGACTGTGAACCCACTGAGGCATAACTTTTTGTAAAGCATAAATCCACTGAAGCGTGTTCTCTTTCTCCAGGAGATCAGCAGACTTAGTCCATGTGACATCTGCTCAATCAGTCTCTGCACTATCCAGCAGTCCAATGCCATGACAAGAGAAAATGGATGAGTCCTTGTCAGTGCTCGTCAGTATTACACTGCAGAGAAAATGTTTTATCACAATATTGTTACTTTATTTAGAAGCTTTTCAAATAACATGACATTGAAACATTTTTACAAAGTGACGTGTGCACACTCAAAGCCAGACAGACTGAGAAAATGATCCGTCAGCATAAGAAGTGATTCCTTTTTTTCAGAATCAGAAACTGTTTATTGCCAAGTATGTTACACATTAGAGGAATTTGGCTAGGTGATAGCAGAATAACAGTAGGCACAGTGCAATATAATATAAGACATGATTCAAAATAGAAAATATGAAAATCGGCAATACTAATAATAATAATAATAATTTTACAGTAGAAGAAAATCATGAGGAAGAACTTCTCCCAATGTTTACTTTATAGGTCTTCATAAGTATTAACAGAAGTCATGCTTATCATGGAAAGCTGATGTCTGTAGACAGTAATACCGGAAATACTCACTCCATTTGATAAAACAATCCCAACTTATGGGCCACTCACTAGCCTTTTCCCATAGCTTTCATCAGTGGATGTTTGCTCAGTTGTCATGGAGATGGATCTTTTGACATGTAAGCTCAGTAGCTATTATGATTTCATCCATAATGCTCTCCAGACTTTCAGACGTCCATGTTGGCTCAAAAGTTTAAGCTCCAAATTCCAAATTTATTTTGACAAAACAATCCCAACCAAATGTCCACACACCAGCTGTTTTAATGAGCATTAACTGTATCACCAATATCATTAGAAAATAGAGTTTGGAATGCTTTAATGTAAAGGAGAAGATAATAACTAAAAGTGTAATTCTTACCACTGCAATGCAAAAATGTGGTGCAGGAATACGGAAAACCCCAATCCTCCCAAACAGTGCAAGTCCAGTCTACTCAACAATACCTACCCAGACGGAGAATGTCTGAAGAGCTAGATTGAACTACACAATACATAAATAAATCAAACCCACAACATAAGCTACTGCGGCTAGTTCCCTGAACAACATCAGCTACTTTACTATCTTTATCGTATTCCAGCTGCTGGGCGATCTGCGATCTGCCATATATTGTCCTTTATTTCGTTGCAGTGTTTGTCCTTCACTAGGAGTAACTTTGCTATTAGTTGTTGATAATGGGAACGCCCCTTTGTTCTAATGGTGCATTATTCTAAAAGACCAATAATCCGAAAATAAACTGTAGTTCAGCATTCCGTTACCCCAAAAACAAGGTTCATTGCTGCATATTTTTGGAGAGAAGTAATAATGATTACAGCGGTAATTTTTGAGGAGGAAGGTTGTACTAAGTTGTAAGCTGTTACTGTATTATTATTATTATTATTATTATTATTATTATTATTATTATTATTATTATTATTATTATTATTATGTATACATTAATAATTTGTCCAAACTCTATCCAAGAAGATGGACAGATAGAAACTGATTATGGTCAGATTAAGGTTGATCCTCTGTCAGGAAGGTGTTCTTACTGGAGAGTAGGGCTGAAAAATATGAGAAAGTAATCAAATCAGGACTTTTTTATAATAATATTGCAATTGCAATTAAGTAGGCAATTTTTTGAAAAACAGTCAACATATAAGCTTTCATGTAGCCCTTGTTCTGATGATTTGAGATTAATTGTTACATTAATTGTTATGAATAACATATTGTTATTAAGCTATTGATTTGGAAAGAACTCACTGTAGAGGATTATAATTTGCCTTGCAAACAATGTAATATAATCACCATGACTAAAATAAAATCTGAACAAAGAACAATGAAGCACTGCAGACTGGAGTGAACATTAACATTTAAAAGATAAATATGAATTATACTGATCTCCATTCAGTTACAGTAACAAATCACACAAACTAAAGGGCAGAAATATCAAAAAGAACAAACCTTAACACCTGATTATGGCTCTGCCACTCTAAACATATTCTGATAACTTAAATAGTCATGACAATGGTCATGTTGCTGTTACTGATCTCCAGTCAGTAACAGGTTTGTAACAAATCACTCAAACGTAAGTGTGCACTGACTTCGGTTTCACACTTTGTCCTGAGCTATTCCACAAAAGAGTTAGCTTTGCAAATTGAAAATAATGTTTTGTTACATCTCAATGTCTGTTTTAATTGAATTCATCCTTCAGCTCTACTGGACAGTTTCAGCTCTACTAACTTCTTCTCTTTTTTCTTCATTTTCTGTGTACTTTTTTAATCGTATCACATGGTAAACCTACTGTATGCTGCTTTAATCGTTAGAGGAGCCGATAGCATCGAGGCCAGCAAGCAGCTTGAGGTACATATGCCACAGTATCTGTTGGGAGAGAGGAAAGTACAGCGTGACCACTAAGGTTCTCCTCAGAGCTCACTTCCATCTGGAGAAAGTAGCAAAATATATTTTGGACAAGTGTGCTGCACATAGTTTACAATGTCAGTGTCAATGCACCAACCCTAACCTTAACCAAATAGTAGTTGCACAACCATTCTGTAGCCACTACGCTGTTGGAACAAGACCCCGCTCTGTGTAAACTATCTAGCTCACTCTAATAATGACACAGGTAGGTCTACATTGGAGTTAGTTGAAGTCCGGTGTGTCGGTATTTGACGAGTTAGAAGTGAGACCAGTTTGCCTGTGTGAGTGTACAAGGCAAGAGGATTAAGCACCCAAGAAGTCAATCCAAACAAACAAATCCAGAGCACAAAGGCAGGCAGGAAGTTAAAAAACTGGCAGCAGGTCGCAACACAGGCACTGAGCACTGAAGCTGTACGTGTTCTTAACATGCTACTTGGTATAATGCAAATGTCCCCGCTGCGGGACTAATAAAGGATTATCTTATCTTATCTAATACAGTACATTCCAACATTTTCAGAGTTTGTGTAACGACCAAAAGGTAAAGAAGACTGACTCAAGTGGTAAGAAAGAGTTTGCCTGGCAATGTGTTTGGGCTCACTCTCTGGGTCGCGGTGGCAGTCAGACATTATAGAAAACACACATGGGCTTCAAGTTTCAAATTTTACAAACTTTGGAGGAATTCCAAGTGAAAAGTCGAAAGAGAGGAGTGCAATGTAGCAAGAAAGTTGAGGGTTTAAGCTGCTGCTCTGCGTGATAAGCCTCCCACAGTCCAAAGACATGGCAGTCAGGTCAGATTAACTAGGAATCTAATTCGTTGATAAGTGTGAATGTGAGTGTGAATGTTTTTCTCTGGTTTACACTGCCTTCCTTCCAGTGCATGCTGCTATAGGCTCCAGTCCTCAATATACCAATAATATAGTTCACCACCTTCATTGTCGCGGTAAAAGTGCAATGCTGCTTTCCAAAGCAAGACTCACTTTAAGATAGAATGATATTTTTACATAAAATCTCCTGTTCAAGTTGTTCAATTACGAGCTGTTCAAGGATTTTAGCCAGAACCGACAATTAAGAGATGGGCCTTCAATTATGGGATTGGCCCACGCTGAGCAACAATCCAGCGGGTGCAAAAGCCAAATCAGCCAGGAGGAGCAGGAGAAGTTGTACAAAGGTAGCACAAGGTAACCAGCAACTAAGGCACAGGTACAGATGGATAGAACTGTGTGGGTAAACCATTAAATAATCTCTCTGCGGAATGATTAGGCTGTTATTCCAGGATTAAAACTCTCATTACAGAGTTTGTATGCGGTAGGCCCTAACACATACCCTAACCCTAACCCGAAAACACTGTGAAGAATATGCACCATATGATCACAATAAACTGTTAACTGAAAAAAAAATGAGTGTAAAGTAGATTTTAATAAAGGGTCCATCTACGACTCAGGACACAGGATTAGCTAATATCAAAAAAAATATATTTGATAATGTGAGTGATTGTGAGGTTGTGGGATCTCATGGCAGTTGCACACTTTGCCTGCATGGTAATTTGTGTAAGAGATGGCGTTAAACTGACCAGGGAGGGTGTATGCAAATATAATCTCTACTTGAATCATATCTAAAATGTACATAATCACTTTTACATTACAAGTCAGGTTACATTTAGGATTAAGTTTAATAATGTGTGATACCAAATTTAGAAAAACATAATCAGAACAACGCAGGAAACAGTTTGAGTATGATAGCTGGTGCTAGCAGCATGGCAGGCAGCGCTTCCACATAAAATAAAGTGAGTTTCGCTGATGTATCCCTGTGGGTTTAATCCAGCGTGGCGTACAGAGCGTGGCGCAGCCTACAAGGATTATGTGTGCTGGACTTGGCCCACTCTCTCCTCCTCTTTGCCCTACTTTTCATTGAATCATGCAGAGAAAGGCAGAACAAGAGCTCTCTCTATATATATATACTGCAGGAATGCAAGGACAGATGGAGCCAGTGGGAAGTGGAGGGAGCCATTATTGGACAGAAAAATTGTGAGTTCTGCAACTCTATGATGTGGACAAGCATCACACCCATGTTTTACTAAAATATCAATTCCATCCCTAAATGACAATCATGAAGCGTCAGTGCTCCCAGGTTCTTTGACTGGATGTCATTTGTGTTGCAAGTGAGTAGTTTCGTCATATCATTTACATTTCCAGCAGCCTCCTTCAGTCTGTTGTGATCTTACTGCAAAGACCCAGGAGCTGCATGACAAATGTCTAGTCACGAAAGGAGGGCAACATATACTACTGCACCCCCGCCCTCGCCAGCCCATTCTGGCCCCATTTCCCTGCTCCAGCTAGTGCCAGCCCGCCTGCATTTTAAATACACAACTGCAGCACGGCTCTTCATTATTAACTAATAAAGACTTGTGTCTTCTAAGCTCCTCTCTCCTTCTCTGATCATGACAGATTTCATGTTTGCTGTTCTGAACACCTGCTGTGTGGTTGGCAAAATGCATCTGAATACAGACAGTAAGGTGGTAAATTCACAGGTTCACTTAATCCCAAATGACCCATTATTTAACGTATGTATTTTTGTGCTTAAACTGTAACTGCGGTGTCTATAGTTAGTATCAATCAATGACTATATTGTATAAAGATTCAGGTATTTAGGTATTTAGGTATCAGTTGCCCATATAAAGTTTAGAAGAAAATATCTAAATGTACATGTACATGTTATTCATTTTATTTGTAGATAGAGCTGGGTATATATCCTCAATACTTGCATGACATGGACCAAACTTGTGTCCATAGTATCAAGTCTAAAAACTAAACAGAGCCGGCATTGGAAGAAGATTGCAGTATGTGTGTCATTTCTCTAATTCAACTGACTGGAAATGTCTTAGAGACAGACTAGAGATTTAGAAAAACAGGAAACACAAAATATAAAGTGAATAAAACATCTTAATTAAATAAGGTTGTTCTGTAATAAACTGATGTTTTAACTCATTTAATGAAAGTGTTTATAGACCATAAGCTGTGGCACAGACATTTAGATCTCCAGTCTGCTCTGTCTCCTGCTCCCTTCTTGGTTGAGTCTGTGGGAATCGGTTGCGGGTCAGTGCTCATGGCCTCTTTATTCCTGTTTAGCGGCGGCTCTGACACCTGGCTCGCCGCTCCCTCCCAGCTCCTCATTAATCGCTGCTGATACTAACAGGAAGCGAGTAGCCGGAAAAATGGGCCATTTGGGTGCAACAGTGGATGCTCGCATCTCAGCCTGACTCTGAAAAGCAATACAAGACCGACATTAATAATATAAAGTTAGATCTTTGTGGAGACATGCATGTATAATACAAATCCTGTGGTTGTATTGTATTGTATGTTATTGTTAGGTGTAACTATAGTCCTTCTATAGTTTCCACAAAACTGTCAAAAGGTTAAAAAAGTGACAATTTTGCCCACTTGGTTAAAGAAAACAATTGTATGTATTTCAATGCTGAATATAAACTGATATACTGCCCCCAATTCAGGAAGTAGAGTCTAATAATTATCTATTTTTCACCAAAACATCCCTATCACTGTAATGATTAGTCAGTCATTGCTTTGCCACTAACCAGACAAACTGTGAACACATATTTGCACTCACTCCTGTCTGCCTATGTGCTGACCAACCAAACAGATTCATCGGGGACACTAGAAAGGTGTCATGTGGTTGTTTTTATCTTTATTTAATCAGGGCATATTTAGGCTTAATGTAAACCTACAGACCAGGCAACCCAACATGAGGAGGAGTGGGGTGGCACAGAGATTAGGACCTCACTCAGAGGCTTAGGATGTAGTGACAGAGAGAGCAGATGTTTCCAGGCAGACAGAGGGGCTGTCAGGATGTTGTGGTCCAAAATTAGCACTATGTGCAAAATGTGATTTTATTGTATATCTTCCTCTTAAAATCACGTTAACAGGTCAGATTTCTGTTATGGGCTCATGTTGATCATAAGGAGTAACAGAATGACTGCATTCTCTACTGGCAGAAACCAACAACGGGGTTTGTTGAACATGTGCTCTTTCAGTTTAACTGTACTGTGAAATTATTTGGCTTATTTATATAAATGTATTTGTGTGATTAGTTTATAAGCAAATTAAATCTTTTTATTAATGAAACAAGTTTTTGGCGATATCGCCAAAAAAAATCAATTACTGAAATTATAGAAATGATGCTGTGTGATATTAATCAAAATTAATATTCTGTAATTAATTTAAGATCAAATATCTTTTTTCTAACTCTGAGCTTTTCATTTTTGTCCCCTGCAGAAATACTAATGGATTCAACGACAGCGACAGCAGAACTGGGCTGGACCATCCACCCATCACAGGGGGTGAGTGGGACAAACCATGACTCAAGGAACTGGATGAACTGTAAAACATGCAGATGACTTAATATGGACAGCTGGAAACTCATACACACCAAGCTCCTTTGGTTAAAATACCTCAAATGAAAGTACTATGACTTAATCAGTATCTCAGTATCTCACTGTCAATCAACCACCTCGTATTGATGCTCTGATTTTTAGAGTGACCGCTGTCTTAGCGTTTACAGATGTTGTTCAGAGAGTCTAAAACAATGAATACAACAAGGTAAATTACACTGGTGGAGGAAGTACTCTAAAAGTACCAATACAACCATGTAGTAAAAGTTCTGTATTTAAAATCCTAGTACAACAGTACAGAATTATTCTCAGCTTCATAGTTAATATAAAAGAGGTAAAAGTACAAGTATTATCATATTTGTCTAGATAAAGCATCAGCAAAATGATCACTTTGATGGATATATTATGATAGAAGACACTATTGGGTTTTTATAACTGATTAATTGATGTGTAAGCAGCATGTTATTGTTGTAGCTGCTCCAGGTGGAGCTAGTTTTAGCTACTTAATATACAGGAAGCTAGTTTAGTCCAGTGGTTCCCAACCTAAGGGTCAGGCCCCTCGAAAGGGTCACAAGATAAATCTGAGGGGTCATGAGATGATTAATGGGGGACAAAAAAAGGAAAAACATGTCTAATTCGGGATTAACTTAACTCCCGGCTAATACGAAAATGGGTAAAGAGGTGGAGCGTGGATGGAGCAGAGGCGGGCCAAATGAAGCCTGCTGAAACATGTACAACTAGCTGAAAGCTGCCAAGCTAGCTAAGGCTAGCAAGCTAAGCTGTTGCTAGCCAGCTAACGTTAACCCTGTGTTCTTGTTGTTCCAAGTTAACGTTTGGTACCATATAAATAAATTAATACTAACGCTACAATTTCACTCACCGAGACACTTTGACACATGACTATTCAACCAATGAATCAATTTATTTGATAGATGAGTGAAATGCAATCCCCTCAGCTCATTCAATTTGTGCTTTAGTTTTAATGTTATTCATTTAATGTTATACCAACAGTCCTCTGTTCTGTCAGATGAGTATCTAGAAAAAAAGTCCTGGTTGAATGGTGCTGTCTGGTATTCATGAATTTATCCAAGTTTAAAGGACATTAAAGTTCCTCACATCTCTTTGAAAACTGATGCAGAGGGGTCATTCAACAATTTCACGTTGGCCAGCAGGATGCCAGCAGTATGGCCTATGTACAATTAACCGCACAGCTAGCCTTATTAGATGACCAATATTTGCATTAAAATTCTCCAAAAGGCATCAACAAACACGGCAGAGAGGTTCAGTTTAGTGACTACAATTATCCGAGGTGACACCTAGCAGACAGCTAGGGGCTGTGACGGCATCCACTGCCACGCCCTAAATCATGCATATTTAAAGCCTTAATTTTAAATATAAACAGGTTAGTTGTATAAAAATGAACCCTTACAGTAATGAATGGGGATATTAGCTATAGAGACAAAAAAGTTGTTTTGCTGGCTCATCAACATTCATTTCTAACCACAGTGTTGATGATTTAATTGTTTAAAAGATCACCAAATTATTTACAAGAGCATTCATTTTTCATACATCTAGCCTCTTACTTTTGCTCTCAAAGTGAACCAGATGAACTTTGTGTTTTTATCACAAATATTTACGTGTAAATTCAATATGAATGTCGATTTTTTTCAAGGTATTGTATCTGTGTTAGAAATCCCAGTATTGTGACAACACTAATTGTGATACAGTATGCTAATAGATAAAAAGTGATCATGACATAGTGCATTGCATTGCATTGCATTGTCCATCAAAAACTTGAGACTTGAATTGGACTTGTCCCTCAAAGACTTGAGACTTGGACTTCCAAAAAATTACTTGTGAGCAGCTCTGCCTGTCAGTCAAGTTAAATTTAACCTTGATCTTTTCCTAACCACTATAAAGTACTTTAGTTGCCTAAACCAAATGTCCTGTAAGGCCTCCATCATTCTGGCAGAAAGCGAATAAAGTTTTTATAACTATGTTTTAATTAATAAATAATCACCTTAAACTCAGAATCATTGTGTTTTTGTTAGTTTAGAATGAGTCCTTCGTATCTGAATAGGGGGCTAGTCCTCTTCACTGAGTCCACTATGTTTCTACTGTAGCCCAGAAACCAAACACTGACACTAGAGAGAGACTTTCATGTTTCCACGTAACCTGAAGGCCAATGAGTTCTCCTACTCATTGGAAAGGGGGCCTGTGAGCAGATAACTAGACCACTAGATAACACTAAATCCTACACACTTCACCTTTAAAATTGCCTTTTCCTGACACGCAACCTCTTGTGGGTCATACAAATATAGAAAATAAGAAGCAAGATATAATAAGAGTGCTTTGTTTTGGCGCTGCAAAACCTCTTATTGTATGTTCAGACAAAATGTGAAGTTAATTTTAGCCTTGCGTTAGTCATGCATTCATTCATGCAGTCTGTAGTTATTTGTACCAAACAGCCAGTATTCCAACTGTTTATCTGAAAACTAGCTAGCAGTCGAAGCACCAATCATGTGTGTGTGTGTGTGTGTGTGTGTGTGTGTGTGTGTGTGTGTGTGTGTGTGTGTGTGTGTGTGTGTGTGTTTGTTTGTTTGTGTGTGTTTCTTACGAGAGAAGCTGTGTGTGTGTTTGTAAGGCTCAACCCGTTCTGTCAGAATTTACCAAAAACTCTAGTTCTCCTATATTTCACCCCCACTCTCTTTCTTTCTCTCGTCTTATGTTCTAGACACACAATCTGTTTTCTTGTTTAGGTTGAAGTACTTGTTGCCCTTTAGAAAAACTGTTACTGTCAAAGTAATCATAGTTTTTGTACATTTGTTTTGTGTCGCTGAATATTTTGCTTCTTGTCTGTCTTCTAGTGGGAAGAAGTTAGCGGGTATGATGAAAACATGAACACCATCCGAACATACCAGGTGTGCAATGTCTTCGATAGCAGCCAGAACAACTGGGTACGCACCAAATACATACGCCGCCGTGGTGCTCAGCGCATCCATGTCCAGATGAAGTTCTCAGTGCGCGACTGCAGTTCCATACCCAATGTCCCTGGCTCCTGCAAGGAGACCTTCAACCTGTATTACTATGAGTCTGACTCGGACACGGCCACTAAATCATCCCCATCCTGGATGGAGAACCCCTGGGTGAAAGTGGACACTATAGCGGCTGATGAGAGCTTCTCTCAGGTTGATCTTGGTGGGCGCATCATGAAGATCAACAGTGAAGTCCGGAGCTTTGGACCTGTTTCACGCAATGGCTTCTACCTCGCTTTCCAGGATTATGGTGCCTGCATGTCACTCATTGCCGTTCGAGTCTTCTACAGGAAATGTCCTCGTGTGATCCAGAATGGCGCTGTCTTTCCTGAGACTCTGTCTGGAGCGGAGAGCACCTCTCTGGTGGCAGCTAGAGGGGTGTGTGTTCCCAATGGGGAGGAGGTGGATGTACCCATCAAGCTGTACTGTAACGGGGATGGAGAGTGGATGGTGCCCATTGGACGCTGCATGTGCAAAGCCGGGTACGAGGCGGTAGAGAATGGTACAGACTGCAGAGGTAAGGAGCCCGCCAGTGCTGCTCTACTATATGACACCTCTGTTTTGTTTTCTTGATTTATAGTCGCAGAACATTTGTTCCTTCTTGGGTAAGGTGCTTACCTGCTTGTGTTAGGAGCAAATTTATTGATGCTAGGCACACGAGCAGCATGGCTCTAGGAATGAGAATATAGACAGGTCAGTCAGTCCACCACTGCGGCCCAGAATAAAATAAAATATTGGACATGGTAGTAAAAGGATATACATTTGTGCTCCTCACCGCATGATTCCAAATGACTTTGACTGACTTTTAATCTAGTACTGCCATCAGCAGGTCAATGTTCTCATTTATCCAGAAAAATATTTAAATCAAAAAGAGTTGGTGATGATAAATCAGTCAGTATGAGTCATTGTCTTGGGACCAGGAATGTCTGTATAAAATATCATGGCAATCCATTCAATACTTATGAGATCCTTTAGGCAAGGCTCAAATGGCAAAGCAACTTTTCAATCGACTTACATTGACATGCCCAGCACCTTGCTGACTTTGGCTAAAACAAGGCAGCAGCTCTGTAGCTGGTAATTTGTAGTCTGTCAAAGAGAGTGCTTGTGGCTACATCTTTGCCTGATGAAAAAAAAAAGAAAAAGAAACTTCACCAAATATTTTACTCATAACTGACTTCAGCTATTTAGAACAGCAGTTTCAACTAAAGCCAATGCTACCAACTTAAATGCTGCCATTAAGAACAAGATGCAAAATGTAAATACAGAATATACACCTCCCTTCATAAAAAAGCAAGTTAGAGTCATTTCAATTTAGCTTTGTGTATTCTATATGGAAATAGTTAGGCCAGTGACATCACAAATATGCAAATGAGTAAGTGAGGCAATCTCGTGAGATCTAGCAAACTTTTGAGCAGGATTTAGTTATTTTGTATTGAAAATATTTGGCTACACTGTGCGTATTTTCTGAGGTGTTGAATAATTTGGATTGATTTAAAGATCATATCCTGGGCCTGACTGCTGTGCTCTGTTTCTCATATTAAAGTCTAATCAGGTTATTCACTGTGTCCTGGCAAAAAGAGGACTTTCATGTGAGACGTCTTTAATTTCTGTAACACACAGCAGAGGACAATACTTCACTTGAAGGTCTGCAGATGAAGGTTAAAGGATTATCCCTGCATTGCCTCATGGGATTAAGTTTAGCGGCTGAGTTGGATGTGTCCTCAGCCCAGGGTATGATCTTCAGTATCGCCCCATATTTTAAAGAATGGTGTGTAACCGAGGACTTCGGCAAAACACTGATGATGCTGATTACTGTTGGCCTAGTCACTTTTTCAATTGCATTGACAAGACAGCATGTCTAATGTAGTTTCCGTCAGTGAATTAGTTTCATTTTTATTGTGCATTTTTACCAGCCTAGTGATCCACACATGCTAAACAATGTTACGTGGTTTTAAATATTAAATGCTGTGAAAAGGTTGTCACTCCCAAATTTTGTTTGAAAATAGCGCTCCCTGTCACTCAGTGTAGTTCTCACTCACTGATCCTTGATGCAGTTCTCCACAGTCACTTTGTTCTCCACATTTACCTGTGTTTTCCACATTACTGTGTTCTACACAGTTACTGTGTTCTCCACAGTTACTGTGTTACTGTGTTCTCCACAGTTACTGTGTTCTCCACAGTTATTGTGTTCGTCACAGTTACTGTGTTCTCCACAGTTACAGTATTGTGTTCTACACAGTTACCTGTGTTCTCTATTGTTACTGTGTTCTATATACTGTAGTTACATTACATTACATTACAGTCATTTAGCAGACGCTTTTATCCAAAGCGACTTACAATCAGTAGTATGTTACATATCATTCACCCATTCACACACTGATGACAGGCTACCATGCAAGGTGCCACCATCAGACTCTAACTAACATTCATGCAACATCCAGTCCACACTGATGGCAAGCCTTCAGGAGCAACTTGGGGTTAAGTGTCTTGCCCAAGGACACATTGACTGCCGAAGCCAGGTATCGAACCACCGATCCTCTGATTGGAGAACTACCTTGCTCTCCACTACGCCACAGCCGGCAGTTATTGTGTTCTCTATAGTTAGTGTGTTCTCTATAGTTAGTGTGTTCTCCACAGTTTCTGTTCTCTATAATTGGTGTGTTCTCTAGTTACTGTGTTCTCCACAGTTACTGTGTTCTCTATAGTTTGTGTGTTCTCTATAGTAACTGTGTTCTCCACAGTTACTGTGTTCTCTATAGTTTGTGTGTTCTCTATAGTAACTGTGTTCTCCACAGTTACTGTGTTCTTCATAGTTAGTGTTGTAGAGTTAGTGTTCTCTAAAGCTGCTGTGTTCTCCACAGTTAGTGTGTTCTTCATAGTTAGTGTTTCTTAGTGTTAGCTGCTGTGTTCTCCACAGTTAGTGTGTTCTCTGCATCTACTGTGTTCTCCACAGTTAGTGTGTTCTCTATAGCTGTGTTCTCCACAGTTAGTGTGTTCTCTACATCTACTTTGTTCTCCACAGTTAGTGTGTTCTCTATAGTTACTGTGTTCTCTATAGTTACTGTGTTCTACACAGTTAGTGTGTTCTCTACATCTACTTTGTTCTCCACAGTTAGTGTGTTCTCTATAGTTACTGTGTTCTCTATAGTTACTGTGTTCTCTATAGTTACTGTGTTCTACACAGTTAGTGTGTTCTCTACATCTACTTTGTTCTCCACAGTTAGTGTGTTCTCTATAGTTACTGTGTTCTCTATAGTTACTGTGTTCTCCACAGTTAGTGTGTTCTACACAGTTAGTGTGTTCTCTACATCTACTTTGTTCTCCACAGTTAGTGTGTTCTCTATAGTTACTGTGTTCTCTATAGTTACTGTGTTCTCCACAGTTAGTGTGTTCTCTACATCAACTGTGTTCTACAGTCAAATCTCAAATAAAAGTCATTAAGTCCATTTTCAGGTAAGCGTTATTCCTCCCAGTTGCCTCTCTCTCTTCTCTTTAATGCTGCTAGAGGCAAAGTTTAACTCTACTTTATTTTTTTCGTGATTTAATCCTTTTGATTTCCCATTTTACTTCCCTATTGGCCTGCACTCTCTGCAAAACACCTCCCATCTGGTAAACCTTCTCATTATTTTTTAAGTTGGCCTTGAGGGACTTGGACACGCAGGGTTTGTTATGGGGTTTATTTTGACAGGGGCCTAAGGGGCAAAGGTCTACTGAATGTGGCCACTAACACCTTCAGCTAACTGGTCAACGTTGTTAGAGGCAATGTCTTGAAACATTTTCAAGTCGGTACATACAAATTGCAGGCGCTGAATGGATTCATATTTCATATTATGAATAACGTTTTGTTTGACTGCAAAAGGAGCACAGTGTCATGGTCAGCTGATCCAATGGGAGGTCTGGGATTGCTCTTAGGGCATTTCAATCAGGAGAGACTAATCAGATGAGGAAAAGATAATAGTTTATTAATAACAGATGATATGTGATGATAAAGTCTTGACAGAGTCTTTGGCGCTTGACTCTACAGGGAGATTTGTAATCGAGGGATGTCTGCCCTGAGCAGCAGCAAGATAAATCCCCCCGTGGAGTCCAGACACTGGTGGTGGTGGCTGATGAGGCTGATAAAATGATGAGTTGATGAAGCTGATGAATCTGTGAAGATTGGGAGGTGGAGGGGCGTGTAGCAGCAGCATTAAGGTACTGAACGTAGAGAGACAGTCATATTTAAAAAGAGACAGCAGCACGATGATAGGCTAAGGTTGTAATTGTGTCGCTGTGATATTGGATTGAGGAGACCCGCTGATCTAAACAGCTGATATCATGATTGACATCCCCGAACAATGACAGCGAGGAAATCATGAGTGAGCATGAGTGAGCATGTGTGAGGGGAGAATGGCAGATGTATGAGAAATAAACTAAAAGGCGAAGCATACGAGAGTATTGTCTTCCTGACTGAACTTACACTAGAGCTTCATTTGGGATGGTGCCGTAACATCATGATTGGAGGTCGTGAATCACAGGACAGATAGGGTCTTCTGCTTTGACAGCATCCATTCCAGGGTGGATAAAGACTACTCATTTAAAAATTGAGGGAACTCCCTAAGTAGATTTGTAGCTTCTTTAAATGAAAACCTTGCAGCTTGCCACAAAAAACAAACAAAAGCAGCTAGTTGCTGCTAGTTGGCAGTGCAATTTTCATTAACCATGTTCTGACTCCAGGTCCTACAAAACAGACATGACTCTGATATCCATCTTTTCATCTCTAAATGATGAGAGTGCATCATGTGCTTGACATGTAAATTGAGAGAAGTTATCACAGGCACTGTTACTAAAGATGCTCTAAAGATGACTGTTGGGACGTTGGATGGATGGAAGCGGGTTGGATTAAATTTGCATAATGTATTCATGTTTTTTTGGTAACAGATATTTAAACAGCTAATAGCCATTTTTAGCATAACAAAAATTAGTAAGACAAGGGGTTCATGAAAATTCTTTGACAGATCTGGAGAGAGTGTTTTGCTGAGACTCAATTTTGCCTGAGTTGTGTGTTTGAAAAATCCCATTTCAGTGTCAGAATGTTCAGAAGGTAGCTTTCAGAAGGAAGGCTTCTTTCTGAAGTGTATGTCTTCTCTGTGTCGTGCTGTTGTCAGCATCATTAATAGTATTTTGGTGGTCCTTCCCAATTACTTATTTACAGAAGTGTAAAAAGAGACCCTATCTCGTAATTATTACTTCTGTATCGTATAATTAAAAAACAGGATCTCATAATTAACGATGAAAGCAAATGAATTCATCCAGTGTTACATGCCTTCTCTTTAGCAATGATGTATAACCACCTTAACCTCTTTACGTAATAACGTGATCAGGATCTCATCATTACAAGATAGTATTCGTGGAATGTTATGGTGTGGAGCACGAACATAAATATCTTCATGGAGCCACAAACTGTTATACTGCACAACTTGACTTAACACTTATTTACACTACTTATATTTATACTTATATTCTCTTTCTATCATTGCACTACATGTTTGTTTGTGTAGTGTGGATGTTTGCTTCACTCCCACTGAATGTCTCTCTTACCTTATCTCTTGTAAATATTCAGCTGCTTCACAGGCTGTTTTGATGCATATGTGCATGTTTTAGCCGAGCACACCGTCAAAAGTCTTCTCCATCAGAGTGTCTAGAGGCTGAGAAGATCAGTTCACTGCTGGAGCCTTCTGCCTGCCTGCCTGCCTTCTGCCTGCCTGATAGTAGACTTTAGTTCCTGCTTATGGGTGGCTGACCTGGTCGTTCTTGATAGTATCACCTTTTTAATTGGTTTAGAGACAAAAGGTAAGTCTTATACAACCCCATTCACTGACCTAGAAAGTTACTGGCATAAGATGAAAAACAATGTTTTTTCTTGTCTGGTGACCAGGCTTATCAAAATAAAAGTGCAGACTTTTTAACTGTTAAAATAATAATTATAATAATTTGTGTTGTTTTTAATGGTTTCAATTATAATAATTTGTGTTGTTTTTAATGGTCAGATCCACTGTTATGTCTGTGAACTGATATTGAGGCCTGAGGACAACACAGCCCTAAAGCAACACTGCACCCACGAGATGGAGTTTGATGTGATTGTGTTCTGGGTAGGATTTTATATCTCAACTCTGTTTGGGATTACCTTGTTCAGTTTGGTTCAGTTCAGGTCAGTTTCGGTCTTTTTTGTCACCCAAGTGGAGATTCTTACTTAATGAAAACAGAAAAACAAAAAAACTTTTCCACAATATTAACACAATAAAGGAATAAGGCAGTTGAAACAATTGAAAAACAGTTCCTCTACACACAGTGCAAAATACAAATAATTGTTTGTGTTTTGTTTGTTTTTTAAAGATCAAGTTCAGGGGCATTTTGGCCTTTATTGGACAGTTTGAGAGTGAAGATGCAGATGGGAGAGGAGAGCTAGAGGGGTGAACAGTGACAAAGGTCCCCAGCTGGAATCAAACCAGCAACATCGCCGATATGTGGCATACACTGGGAACACTTGGCTTCCAAGCAGTCAGTGATTGAGTGTTCAGTAATACTTATTGATTTTCATTATTTACTATATTGAGGAGTAAACAACTGACAGCTACAGCTTCCAGCATTCAACTGTAATTCTACAGTGTACCTACTGTAATCTCCAACAACAGTTGATTACTGTTAAAAATACTACAGTACTGTGCTGTATAGAAAAGCCATTATACTTTTATTTAAATGTTCCTACTGTACTCTCCACAAACAGTTTAATACCGTAATGTTATATTTACAGTAAAACACTGCTAGAAGCTGATTTTAAAATGTTACATTTCAAAATAAAATCCCCTGAAAATTGCTAGCATAAAAACGAGATGGCCTTACAATATTAAGCTTTTATTAAAGCGAATGCAGTATCAAACACATTAAGTAATCAACAATTTAACAGTGATAGCATTTTTGCAAAATACAATTAATAAAATCACCATTCATCATGCTGAACAGGTGCTTAAACTGCGTGTCCTAGTCCATGTACCCTGAATTTAGTTTCCATTTAGTTTCCTATAACTCCCATGTGTATAATGTATTACAAACGTACTTTTTTGTGTAATAATCCCCTTATAGCACTGTATAGTCATAATTATAAGCACTCATTAATATTCACAATGCTTTATAACAATAATCATAACACATTATAAAGCAATTTACAATGACTTAAAAGGTCAAGTATCATTATATAAATAATAATTGTTTTCTTTAAGTAAAGTAAAAAAATATCTAAATATATGTAAGAACAACACACTAAATGTTGCAAATTTATTTTTTCCTAGACTTGAAGCAAACAATAGCCACTAAGAGTTCATTCAAAATACGTTATAATGAATTATAACAGTGATTATAATCCATCCATCCATCCATCTTCCGTTACCGCTTATCCAGTTAAGGGTCGCGGGGGTGCTGGAGCCGATCCCAGCTGTCAATGGGCGAAGGCAGGGTACACCCTGGACAGGTCGCCAGCCTATCACAGGGCAGACATATATAGACAAACAACCATTCACACTCACATTCACACCTACGGGCAATTTCAGAGTCATCAATTAACCTTAGCTGCATGTCTTTGGACTGTGGGAGGAAGCCGAAGAACCCGGAGAGAACCCACGCTGACACGGGGAGAACATGCAAACTCCACACAGAGTTTGCAGGAATTGAACCCGGGCCCCTCTTGCTGTGAGGCGACAGTGCTAACCACTACACCACCGTACAGCCCCAGTGATTATAATGCATTACAAAAATAGACCTATGGAATTATAATACACTATGGTCCTTGCAATTGAGAAGTAGTATGATACTTGACTTCATATTGGAGTCGAGAATTTCCCGTTTTTTTACAGCAATTTCTTACAGTGTTGGTCTACTGGTCTGCTCCTGGTTTGGTCGTGATGCCTTCCCAGTTGACTCATTGACTCCTTGTTTTTTTTCCTCATCTTTATTTATTACCGCTTTTCATCTTTGAATATTGTAAAGCGTGATGAGTCAGGAGAGTATCATCACATCCCTGATTGGCTGCTGCTTTCATGGGGTTATCTTTATTAACTGAGATGTCCTCATGCTGTACAGACATAGCAGGATCAGGAGACATTCATACAGTAACCAGTAAGCTTTATTAGGCTTTTATATACAGCTTTATACAAACTTTTCTTTAAGTGTAACAGTAAAAGTTGAATACAGTTGTTTATTGTTTATTAACTGGATCCCCATTAGCTGACGCCTTAGTGGCTGCTAATCTTCCTAGGGTCCACAGAAAGGACAAAACATAATACATACAATACATGACGTAAAACAAACAGTTAAAACAGTGCAGTCAGAATAAATAAAATAGTACAATCAGATACAAATACAGTCAGAGACTAGGATGTATAGTATCAGATCCAACCAAATACATTATGCAACCATAACCTCTTCCACAAAGGATCAGGAGTCCACAAAGGCAATGGAGTTCTAGTCCTATTGTCAATGGCCTCAGGTGAGCCTTTAATCGATTTTTAAATTACAGTTTGTTACCTGTAAAAGTTATACAAGGAGGGAATGAGTTACAAGCTATTATTGAACGGTAGATAACTGCGTTTGAGGAGGTTCGTTCTTGGGGTAGGAGGTATCTAGCATTCCTCCTGAGATGACTATGTCTGTAGCATGTGTGTTGTACTTGGTTGTAGAAATATTCAGGTGTCTGATTAGATACTACATTTCGGAAAAACATGACGAGGCTATAGTGGAGTTTAATTTCGACTGAGAACCATGATGACAGGTGGGGGTGCATATATGCTTTATTTGTTGCAATCTGGCAGCTCGATTTTGAACTAGTTGTAGTTTATCTATTTATTTCTTTGCTGCCGCTAACCATGTAACTGGACAGTATTGCAGGTGACAAAAGACCAAGGACTGTAATACCTGACAAATAATAGAGGATGTTAAATAAGTGGAGCACTTTCGAGCCATTGCTAGGCCCCTTCCCATTTTAGTCACAATGCCCTCAATGCGTTCATCGAACACTACACCCAGTAATTTGGTCTTCTTGACCTGTTCTATTTCCATACCTGACACTGACAGATGAAGCGGCCAGTCTCCAATAAGTATACTCCTAGAGCCAAACACAATACTTTTAGTTTTGTAAATGTTCAGGGCTTGTCTGTTCACTTTCACGATGTTAGACACTCTCTCTAGATCCTGATTCAGGATGGTTACTAGTTCATCTTTGTTTAAAGCAGTGCTATACAGTGTTGTGTCATCTGCATACATTAGCATGTTGGCATTGTCAATTGCTAGAGGAAGATCATTTGTGAAAATAGAGAAGAGTAAGGGGCCTAAGCAACTTCCTTTTGGAACCCAAGAACAAGGGCAAGGGCATTAGCTGTATAGTGACTTTGTCTGTTTGCGTGCTGTGAACTAGTAATCAGTTTATTCTGAATAAAATTATCTTGGAATTGTTTGAAAACCATTTTCTCTGGTAATTTGCTCAAAATATGAATTATGCTAATTGGATGGCTGTTTGCCACGTTATCCTTTGGTATTGCAATCACCGTTGCCACTTTCCAGTCCTTTGGGCATACACCGTACAATAAGCATTTAGATGTGATAAATTGGAATACATAAGTGATCAGATGCAAATCGTAACAGTTTGCCATCTAGATGGTCTATACCAGCCTGTTTCACATTTGATAGAGACAACAACATTCTCTTAATGTCAGGGGTATCAACTTGCTCAAAATCAAATTTGCAGTTTTTGTCCTTCATCATACTTTTCTCAATTAGTGTGCATAAAACCATCTGATGGCTCCTCCCATCAGACGGTTTTAAGTTCTTTCTAAGAATTTCAACCCTGCTCATAAAATTATTATTAAAGTGATTGGCGATCTCAACTGGTTTGGTATGAAGTACAATTGGTTACTATGTTTTGGGTTAGCTTGATGTGACGACCTACCCATTATTTCGCTCAAAATTTGCCATAGTTTTTTCCATCATTCTTTGAATTATTAATTCTACTTTGGTAATATTCTTTCTTTTTACTTCTATTTAATTTAGTTACCTGATTTCTTGATTTACAGTACATATTACTGTCAGACAGTAAGCCTGAAGCCACTGTTGTTTCATTCATTTCGTTGCACCATGAGTGTTTTACATTCTGTACTGATCCATGGGGCACATTTTGCGCTTACAGTTGTTTTTTTCAAAGGTGCATGTTTATCAGCTATTTGCATACTTAATCTCATAAATATACTCAATGCCAAATCCTAATACTAATTTAGAGCAGTGTTCAGGGGTATTTGTGAAGAAGTGATCAATACATTTTGATAAGCTTAGTTCATTCTTATTTGTGCTGCTTCTTTTTTTGTAATGTAATAGTTTGTGTTAGGTTGCAAGCAGCGGCTACTGCAAGAAGCTTTTTCTTTAACGGACAGGTCGCTAACCAATCAACGTTTAAATCTTCTACAAAATACACTTCTCGGTTTTCATCACAAGATTTATCCAGCATTTCACAAATTAAGTCTAAGTATCTCATATCCGCACTAGGCGGCCTATAGCAGCAACCCACAACTATAGGTTTAGTTTGTGGTAGGTGAACCTGTACCCACAGTGCCTCTATATCACACAACATTAAATCACTTCTTATTTTTACTGGAATGTTATTCTGGACATATAAAGCTTCGCCTCCCCCATATCTATTCCGATCTTTCCTGAACAGTGTGTATCCATCAACCGTTAATTCTGTATCCTCAAATGACTGATCTGAATGTGTCTCAGATATTGAGTATATGGATATTATTTGGCTGCATCACACAACTTAATTCATAGCTACATCTTATTTCTTAAGCTACAAATGTTTACAGGGGCTATCAGCAATCCATTGCCTGAGATATTAAAAGTTCTTGAGCCCATATCAAAATAACACCAAGCAGTAAGATGTTAGCGGTTAAGAGTAGGGCTTAATGACCCGACTCACCCGCAACATTGGTGGTTTTCTCACTGCGTCATTATCTCGTGGGAGGATGTGTTATCAGTCGAGCCGGAGATAGGCAATTTGCAAAAACTATCTCAAGAGAGTGGGCTTTGCATTTGTACATAACCTGAAGGCCACCGCAGATCTCCTACTCACTTGGAAAGGAAGGGGTATTGAGTTGGTTGCAGTTTTTAACCTCACCACTACATGACACAAAATACACACTGCTCCTTTATAGAGCTACGACAACAACACTGACACCTCCCAGACCAGACGGTGCTGGGTTTCAACCTTTCAATCACAAAGTTTCAATCACAAAGCATACCCTGCTTTATGGTCTTTTTAACTCTAAATTAACAATAATTTATTACATGAACATCATGCTTTGAAGATTTGAAACTAGAGATTGAGACCATAAACTCATGTTTACAATGTTTACTGAGGGAATAAATCGGATAGAAGTAGAGTCATTTTGTCATAGACTTCTATACAACCAGAGGAGTCGCCCCCTGATGGACAGTAGGACAGCAAGCTGGTTTCAGTCACTTCAGCATTGGCTTCACTTTTCAAAACTGGAGGTTGCAGCCGGGTATTAAGATATCTTTTTAAAACCATATTAGCTATACCTTCTTATCATTTAGAGGGTTGCGGGTGTCTGGTAAGGAAAACACTTATGAATACAAAAGCACTCTGGCTTCCTCCTATTGTGTCTTTCTTGTCTCTTGTAATCCCAGGCTGTGTCTTCAGCTCCACATGTTCTGACTTATCTTATGATCCTGTGGACAGTGAAACTCACAGCGTCTGAAGGAGTCCCAGTACATGTCACTACGATGAGCTGACCTTTATGAGATGCAGATGTCTGGGCTAACATATGCCCTGTGGGGAAAATGTAGACATGAAAAAGAGTATTTTTGAATCTGACCAACAAGCCAACATGATATTAAGTTGACACTGTGGACCCTCTTTCCTCTTTTTCTCTTGGACAATGTACCAAGCATTTTGTTCCTAAGCTTGCTGGTCTCATTTTTTTTCTTCTGTCCTTCCTCTTTTCTCTGTGCACCTGCATCTCATCCACTGCTGCACATCTCCCATACAGCTTGTGTATCAGGCTTCTACAAGGCTGCACAGGGACACAACAAATGTCTGCAGTGCCCCATAAACAGCCGAACCACCAGTGAGGGAGCAACTAACTGTGTCTGTCGCAACGGCTACTACCGCAGTGACTCCGACCCTTCACAGATGCCCTGCACAAGTATGTATACACAAACATCATGTCATGTGTGCCTGCAAACAGCAGTGAACACCTTTCCATCTGACTACCCAACGAACACGTTCCAAACCATGGGTTTTGTGAACTGTTGCACTTCCATGGAAATGGTAAATGGTCTTCTGATCACTCAAAGCACTTTAACACGACATATCATCATTCACCCATTCACACCCATTCACACACTGATGACAGGGGCTACCATGCAGAGCCACCTGCCCATCAGGACTCACTGACCATTCACACTCATTCAAACACTGATGGCACAGCCTTCGGAGCCCAAGGACACATCAACATGGACTGGACAAGCCGATCTTCTGACTGGAGACAATACACTCTACCTCTGAGCCACATGTCTCTCTTTTGGCTAGAAATGTATTTTAAAAAAGTAATCCTGACAAAAAAAATGTTAACTATGTCACAGTTTAAAAGAAAACAGAACGAATTTTAAAAGATTATCCTGACAAAACTTTTTTCATCTGTTCTTAAGTCATCAACACCAGAGAGAAAACAAGAAAGATGAGACTTAAAAAATATATCATCAGAATTTTTTTTCTTCTAACTTGCCTCTCAGGGTTCTCTGTAAACAAGTATACACATCATGAGAGAGATTTCAATGGACTACTCTCAGGTTTATGCTTTAGAGCAGCGGTCCTCAATCTTTTTTGCGCCATGGACCGGTTTCATGTAAGGATGTAATTGCAAAATTTTCAAAATAAAACATCTTTCAGACTCCGATAATCAATAAAATGGAAATAATAGAAGTTATTTATTCTTTCTCTGCGGCCCGGTACCAAATGACCCGCGGACCGCTCCCCTACTTGATTCTTCTTCAAAAGAAAATCTGCAAGTGGGAAAGGACATCCAAGTGTTGGTTTCATGTATGTGACATATGAAAGGTATTAGTTAAACAACACAGGCTGAAAATATGCCCGAAAGAGGCAGTAAGCTGTGGTGATGGAAAGTAGAAGCACATAAATACTAATGCATTATTGTTATAATCACAACAACCACTAACAAGTACAGTGTTAGTATAATTTACTTCTCACCCTTTCTCTTCCAGCTGTTCCATCAGCTCCACAGAACGTCATATCCATCGTGAATGAGACCTCTCTGAGGCTGGAGTGGAGCCCACCACAGGAGGGCGGTGGCCGAGAAGACGTTGTCTACAACATCATATGTAAGAGCTGTGGCAGTGGGCGGGGTGGCTGCACCCGCTGTGGAGACAACGTGCAGTTTGTCCCTCGTCAGCTGGGACTGACGGACACCCGCGTCCACATCAACGACCTCCTGGCTCACACACAGTACACCTTTGAAATACAAGCCGTCAACGGAGTGTCTGACCAGAGTCCTTATTCACCACAGTACACGGCTGTCAACATCACCACCAACCAGGCTGGTGAGTCTAACCCAACGCCCTGTCCTACAGGTGCAATTTCACTCTGAGTGATCACGAGTCTATCCAACAGCTTCAGTTATGTTTTCATTTTCAGTAGTCAGTATTTTCTCTCCAGCCTCTAACTTTGCTTCCCTTTGTTTTCTTCTCAGCACCATCAGCAGTCTCCATCATCCACCAGGTCAGCAGAGCCCCTAACAGCATCACCCTGTCCTGGTCCCAGCCTGATCAGCCAAATGGAGTGATCCTGGACTATGAACTGCAGTATTATGAGAAGGTACATCAGTGCTGATGATAATCAAGATGGCTCATATAGAAATCATGACTCCAATCTTACTGCTCCAGTGACTTTATGTGTCATGTGACTGATTATAGTTAAATGCATTCATCTGATTATTTTCTGATATCTCATTTCTGGTGCATGTGTTTCAGAACCAGGCAGAGTGGAACTCGTCTCTAACGAGGAGTCAGACCAACACAGCAGTCATACGAGGCTTGAAGCCCGGAACTATCTACGTCTTCCAAGTCCGGGCTCGGACGGTCGCTGGATTTGGACGCTTTAGTGGCAAAATGTACTTCCAAACCATGACTGAAGGTAAGAATAGCAATCAGTTTTACTTACCAACTTGCATCATATGTTTGCCCCAGGTGCTTCCTACACGGGAACCTCATCTATCACTGAACATGAGTCACAGTTTTTGGTTTCCTGTCGTTTCACCTGTAGAGGAATATAACTCCAGTATCAAGGAGAAGCTGCCCCTCATCATCGGTTCTGCTGCTGCAGGAGTAGTCTTCATCATTGCCATCACTGTCTTCATAATTGTCTGCCGCAGGTAAGCCAGAAATGTTACAGGCCATGAAAGAATATAATAACAACATGTGAGTTTCCATTTAATTAACAGTAACGGTACACAGCATGGCTGTCCACAGTTCAAACATTGTATCCTCCATGACAGAATTCACAACCATATATTCAATAGATCACTACACAAGAAGAGATAATCCTTTATTAGGAAGGAAGTCGTTTCAAAATATCCTTGAATTAAGACACTGAATCCGGGGTTGCTCCCCAGACGCCTCCCAGCAGCCCACTGCTTCTACTGCGTTGGGTGGGTTAGATGCAGAGGTCACATTTCACTATGTTTTTTTGTGTACCATTGTATGTGACAATATGACTAATTTTTACGTTTTAGACCACAGCGGCTCGACTGTGCATCAGACAGAAGTTCTTCTTTACTGATATAAAACCTCACTGTCTGTGTGTTTTGGCGAAACACTCAGAACTCTAGGTTCACTTACCAGCTTTTTCCAGAGCTTCATCCATATCACACGGTCTTCATCAGTGGACACTGAAGTACTACCCTGAGCCTTCCTCGTAGCACTTATTGTATTCGTATCAGTTCGCTGCACTTATTGTATTCGTATTCGTTTATTGCACTTATCCTATTCGTATTAGTTTGTTGCACTTATTGTATTCGTATTAGTCTCTTGCAATTATTGTTTTCGTAGTAATTTGCTTCTGCACTATACTTTTGCTCTGGTTTATGCTTTTAGATGCTTGTTTAAGAAAGGAGATGCACTTGTGACTTCTGGTGACTAGTAGTTCTCTTGAATACCTATGTTGAATACACTTCCTGTAAGTCGCTTTGGATAAAAGCGTCTGCTAAATGACTGTAATGTAATGTAATGTAATGGACAAAGTTGCACAGGTCATGGGGAAGGTTCTCTTGACATGCAAGCCTCTCTGTTTTTGTCCTCAGCAGGAGAAGTCCTGACAGACCAGAATCAGACTACACAGACAAACTCCAACATTACACCAGTGGTCACAGTAAGTAACACTGTTAATAACACTGTAAAGTGTCAGCTTTTAATTTGGGAGAATACGTAGAAATTGCAGGATGCTTGTATGTTTCAGTTTTGTGTGTATGTAGCTGTTGCTGTCTCTTCTATCTCTCTGTTGAAGTGTCACCGGGAATGAAGATCTACATCGACCCCTTCACGTATGAGGACCCTAATGAGGCAGTCAGAGAGTTTGCCAAGGAGATTGACATGTCTTGTGTCAAGATTGAACAAGTCATTGGTGCAGGTAAATGAAAACAGCGCATTAAAATGACATGGTGTCAGGTATCAGATTAAGCCAGTTAGGACTGATCAGAGGGCATCTTAGGGTACTTACTGGAACTCTTCAGCTCTGAGGGGTCCCCACTACTGAGTACGTCAGGGCAGGCCTCGCAATATCCATGCAACATGTCATATTACTGTTTAACAAGATAAAAACACAGTTTAGATATCAGTGTAACTACATTTTTTAGATCCAAACTTTATTGTTAGTCCACTGACTGCCCTCATCTTCCTGTCAGGTGAGTTTGGGGAGGTGTGCAGTGGAAACCTCCGGCAGCCTGGGAAGAGAGAGATCCTGGTGGCTATTAAGGCGCTGAAGGCGGGCTACACTGATCGCCAGAGGCGGGACTTCCTGAGCGAGGCGTCCATCATGGGCCAGTTTGACCACCCCAACATCATCCATCTGGAGGGGGTGGTGACAAAGAGCAGCCCTGTGATGATCATCACTGAGTTCATGGAAAACGGATCCCTGGACTCCTTCCTCAGGGTAAAATCTATCTATCTATCTATCTATCTATCTATCTATCTATCTATCTATCTATCTATCTATCTATCTATCTATCTATCTATCTATCTATCTATCCATCCATCCATCCATCCATCCATCCATCCATCCATCCATCCATCCATCTATCTATCTATCTATCTATCTATCTCAATGTATTCTAGAATCAAAGTTTCTGGTGGCTTTCTTGGGTTCTATCTGGTTCTCTAAGTTTACCTCCACAGACGTCAAACTGAATCCATCTCAATTATGGATTCATAATTGAGATTAATCTTGTTTTCCAAAACAAGTCAATCAGATCTGCAATCAACTTTCAGGTTTTGGTTCTAATTGAATTCACTTCTATCTCCTTACAGGCTTTAGGCATATCCCATTGCACATTCACGCAGCCTCCCCATCTCATCCTCTGTTCAGGACAGCACCAGCCACATGGCTGCCGATTGTGGTTAATCTTTCACTACGGCACCATGTTTGCAGTCTCTCTAAATTCAGTCAGGACTGTTCAGTAATTTGCATTATTCATCAAAAAGACAAAGATTAATTTATGTTTTTTGTTTTTTCTTACAGCAAAATGATGGGCAGTTCACAGTGATCCAGCTGGTGGGCATGCTGCGCGGAATAGCAGCGGGAATGAAGTACCTGTGTGACATGAACTATGTCCATCGGGACCTGGCAGCTAGGAACATCCTGGTCAACAGCAACCTGGTGTGTAAAGTGTCTGACTTCGGCCTGTCGCGCTTCCTTGAGGACGACACGTCAGACCCCACCTACACCAGCGCTCTGGTGAGTCTTTATTGTAGACTACAGGGGATGTGTATCATTTTAAGAGCTCTTTACAAAGCTGCTGAGAGACACTTTTACTGAGGGACTGAACTCCTCAGCTAAGAGCAGAGCAGGGTTGACAGGTGACCAGACCGTGTCAGTGAATGTGGAATAAATTATAAAATCTATACACCGGAGCATGAAACTAACTAGATTGGGTTAGACTAGATACAAAAAGTTATTTAAATAATACATGAAACTGTATAAATCGAAAAATGAAATATCATTGGATTACTTTGTAGATAACATTATGATTTTAAGTAATTTACTAGAAGCAAAACAGGAAATGAAACAAAGGAAAATAGCATCAGTGATGGAATGACACACGTCTTTGTCCTTCTGCCCATGTTGCCACTGTTGACCTTTACACTTGTCCTTGTCCAGGGAGGGAAGATACCCATCCGGTGGACAGCTCCAGAGGCCATTCAGTACAGGAAGTTCACCTCCTCCAGTGACTGCTGGAGCTATGGCATAGTCATGTGGGAGGTGATGTCATATGGAGAGAGGCCCTACTGGGACATGAGCAATCAAGATGTGAGTAAAGCCCTGTCCTTCAGCCAGCAATCAGATTTTACTACTTATCACAGTCATCACATAGAAAGGTGATACGCCAGTGTATTTAATGATGGAGCTTAATTCAGCCATACTAATAGAAGATTTGAAAGCTGCCGTGTTTAGAATTGTATTTGTTTATAGCATGTGTTATGGAATTAGGTGAGGGACTTTATTCCCAGAAGTTTTTCTCAATTCAGTTTTCATAATCAAAGTAAATGCAAATGTAAGTGCATCATTCTTCACCAGTCTATATCATGTTAAGAGAAATCAAAAACACTTGACATAATGATATATTTATTTAACCCTCATCCTACTGTGTGGTCCCTGCACACCCAACATGTATATTGTTGTCATATCTCTCAGGTGCTTCATTCTATGATTCAAATTTTTCAAGACTTTGTCAATTAGCTCGTTTTTTCTAATAACTACATATCAGCCATATGCAGTTTTAATAGGTAGAATACAAAAGATAGTTACAATATCTGCCATGGGTCCTGAATTTAAAGTCATTTTTCTAACGTCTTTCGGTGTTTCACTATGTGAATCGCCTCTGCGTGACCAACTGTGGAAGCTCCAATGACACCACGTCTGTCACTGACACCCCTCATTATACCACAGTCGACCGTCCCCTCACACATCATTCTCGCTTTCTTCCCGTGAAGAAACTATAGCTCCCTCAGCTCATCTAGGCTAGCTTGGATTTTCTGCTCAACCGTTCACAGACAACCCGTTAAGGATACGTCACCGAATGCAGTTCCTGGCTTTAATCTGGATTTGCTGAGTAAGTCATTCGATAGATATATATTTTTTTTATACAGGATATTTGAGCAGTGTCCACTTCAAGGCGAGCTGTTCCTCCGACTAACCTGTATTTGTTTACCGGTGTGGTCAGTGACTGTGTGACATAAATTCCTCTGGCTAACGTGTCATGGCGAGCGGACTCTTACTGCACGCTGTAAACCCCGGCTAATCCCCGTTTGCTGGCGCAATTTACCGACAAGGTTAACGCATTGCGGCACGCCTAGTATGGCTTATTGTTTATATATTTCCCTTCCTTTCCAGTCACCATGTCTTGGGCCGCTACCCCCGCCAAAGGGTCGGAACCAAAGGCCAAAGAGGCTGCATCCCGCCTGTGCCCTGCCCCATCCACCTCGGGAAGGGACCCTCATCCAATGTGCATAGCTTGCATGGGCACTAAACACGCTCAGGCATCGCTGGCTGACCCCCAGTCATGTTTGCACTGTGCGTCAATGCCAGAAAAGATCCTGGAAAGGAAGCTGAGAGTGGCTGTATACAATAGTCAGGACCCTTGCCTTGTCAGGAGCCACCTCAAAAGCCACAACCAGCACCCAGCTGGGCGTACATGATGGATGCTGAATCCCCGGAGATGCCTCAACTTTTTGAGGAGCTCCTCGAAGTGGAACCGGGTTGTGAGGACGCAGAGGGCAATGCCAACTCTGACTTCCTCGACATATGAGTATGTGGAGGATGACTCCACCTTTCCTGTTCAACAGTCCAAACCCCCTAGTGCATCCGACACTGTTACCCCAGTGGACAGCAACTTATACGCGGTTTGCAAATGGGCCACGTCCAAATTGGGAATACAATGGCAGGCAGCCCAGGACACTACTGGGGGGGAGAGAGACCAGTATGAGGGTAAGAGGCTCCCACCAGCCCAACCGCCATCAAAACAACTCCTGCCAGCAGTGCCTGCTTGTATGAAAGAAATGAGCAGGTACTGGTCCAGTCCTTTTAAGAGTAAGCTTCCCACCAAGGGCTACGCAAAGCTGGAAATCGAGGGAATGGGGAAAACTGGGGCTGGCGGAACCCCCAGCAGTGGAGCCTTCAGTGGCTTATCAGCTCCATCCCAACTGTCGATCATTCTCAGCTTCCTCAAACATCTCTCTGCCTAGTAAAATGGAACGCCTAACCGCCTCCGTTTTCCAGAGAATGTATAGATACGCAGCACAGTCTGTGTGCTCTCTAAATGCAATGACTAAATGGGATTTGTTTGTAACAATCGATCTCTCCGATGCTTATTTTCACATTGCCATTTATGTGATATCTGTTGTACATTTGGGGCTCCTATGGATGAGGATTTTAAGTGCTGGGTTGCAGCTTTGCACTAAAGCATTTTCTGACGCCACGTCCTGGTGAAAACAGACAAAACCACTGTGGTAGCATACATCAACCGCCAAGGCGGCACACGCTCAATGCAGTTGCACAGGTTGGCTCGGAAGATAATCCTGTGGAGCAGCACCAGGCTCCTGTCCCTTCGAGCAACTCATGTTCCGGGCGTTTTAAAAGCCTTTTACGGAGAGTGGACTCTCCACCTGCAGGTGGTGGAACAAGTTTGGCAGAAATAGGGCCATGCAGGCGTAGATCTCTTCCCCTTGCAAGAAAACGCTCACTGTCCTCAGTTTTTGAGGACGTAAATGCACCCCTGGGGGTGGATGCGCTGACACATTACTGGCCAAAAGTGCTGCTCTATGCATTCCCCCTTCTCAGCCTGATCTCCCTAACTCTAGCTAGGGTGAGAGAACAGGGCTTGTCCCTATCTTGATAGCGCCGTGGTGGCCAACCAAGCATTGGGTAGCAGAAATATTACAGCTTGTAGCGGACGAGCTGTGGCCTCTCCCCATACGAAAGGTCCTTCTTTCCCAGGCGTACAGGGAGATCTACCACCCTCACCCAGACCGGATAGCGCTCTGGGCTTGGCCCGTGAGAGGTGGAACCTGAACGCAGCAGTCCTGCCTGCACGAGTCATTGACACTATTCAGAGTGCATGGGCCTCCTCCACTAGTTCTCTTTACAGTGGTAAGTGCGGCTTTTCGAGGAGTGGTGCGAGCTGAGGCACACCATTCCTTTTCAGTGTTCAGTGGTTGACTTGCTGTGTTTCTTGCAAGAACTAGTAGATAAGGGCAAGGTATTTTCTACAATTAAAGTTTATTTAGTGGCTAGAAGCCTGTTGGGCAGCATCCTTTAGTGTGTCGTTTCATGAAGGGTGCTCGCCCGTAAGATCCCTGTTTCCAGGCCCCTGGTTCCTCTGTGGGATCTGTTGGTTTTGTTGGAGGCCCTCTCTCATCACCCATTTGAGCCTATAGATGCAGTGGGGATGAAGTTTATTTCACTTAAAAATGTGTTGCTCTTAGCTTTAACCACAGCAAAGCTTGTGAGTGACTTACAGGCTTTATCCATTCACCCTTCCTGCTTGCTATTTGCTCCAGGGCTCACCAAGGTCTGTTTGCAGCCCAACCCGGCCTTTGTGCCTAAGGTGGTGGAGTCAGCATACAGATGTCCCACACACGCACACTTTTATAAGGTTTTACAGGCTCGATGTCTCGGGGTCAACCTTGGCACATGCTGTGCGAGTCCCTGTGATGATCTCTGCCGGGCAAACAATATTTGGCTTCGGGAGATTTCATGCAATCCGGGAGTGGTCTATATCTCCCATAGTGAAACACCGAACGACGTTAGAAAAATAACTTTGGGTTACTTAACGTAATCCCCGGTTCTTTGATAACAGAGTGAGGTGTTTCACTATGGGAATCGCCTCGGCGTGACCAACTATGGAAGCTCCAATGACACCACGTCTGTCACTGACAGACAGGTCGAACTGTGCTAGGGCCACGCCCCCTCGTATTACCACGGTCGACCGTTCCTCCCAAATCATTCTAAACCGATTTCTTTCTGTGTCAATGCAAGGAGGGATGTGATGGTGAAACACCTCACTCTGTTATCAAAGAACCGGGGATTACGTTAAGTAACCCAAAGATATTTCAGGTTTTACACATTATATTAAGTTAATCAGCAGGTATAGAGGTAGAGATTTAAACCTGAGTCAAACTTTTATGAGTTGGTGACTAGCCAGCTTTCTACTACAACATGTAGAAAACTATTGTGTGAAAAGTGTCACCATTTGGGGCCATCTATAATGTTGTTTATCTCAGAGAGCAACAACCAAACATCAGTTTCACTTTGATTTTGTGAACTGGATCAGGCTCCAGTCATGTGAGGAGACTCAACATTAGTTTTCATGTAAATTCTTCTAGGTTATCAATGCCATAGAACAGGACTACAGGTTGCCGCCCCCTATGGATTGTCCTAGTGCATTGCATCAGCTGATGCTGGATTGCTGGCAGAAAGACCGCAACAACCGGCCCAAATTCAGCCAGATCGTCAGCACCCTTGACAAGATGATCCGCAACCCCAACAGCCTCAAGGCCACGACACCACTGTCATCAAGGTATAAAAAAGACAGGACCTGCATTACTTCACACTGTGAATGACCTACAACCCTCACAAATCATCACTTTCCCACAGGATGTCTCACAGGTCTTCTTCTTTTGTCTTCTTTCTGTCCACCAGTGTTCACTTACCGCTGCTTGATCGCACCGCTCCAGACTTCTCCTCCTTCAGCACAGTGGATGAGTGGCTGGACGCCATCAAGATGGGCCAATACAAGGAGAACTTTACCAACGAAGAATTCACTAGCTTTGATGTGGTGTCTCAAATGACCATGGAGTATGTTAGATACTATTAATTTAACCATGCTGTGAAGAAAACAGATCACACAGATGTGATGATGATACTGATCATCATGATCATTGTTGGTTAAATGTGATTTAAATCTCATGAATATACCAGGGTTCCTAGTTTGTAGAAAACTAATATCTAATATCCAGATACCTTCAATTTCTAGAATGACATTGGAACCCTAATAGAAAAGTCCTAGTGAAACAGCACTAAAAGCATCTTTATCTTCAGTCATGTCACATGTCTCTTAGTGAAATGGCAGATGTTGGCGAAGTATAATTCCCAGGAGGATTCAAATCAGATCCTTTAGATTAAAAAGAGAAAATTGTGAATTAAAATGAATTAGCCTTGTTTCCATCAACTGGTTTGGAGTTAATAAACTTAGCTGCAGCGTAGTTTGGTCAGAAGTTCTGTTATGCTACACATGGCTGTAATCACAAAGAAATAAACAAAGAAGCAGTAGAGGTTGTGAATCAGAAACAAAACAAGTCGCCTTGGCCATCGAACCATTTCCGAGAGGGAAATTGAGAGAGGTCTTAAAAATATGTTTCAATTGTGCAAGTTTGAATTTTACTTTCATGCCAACCAGTAATGGCCATGGTTCATGCCATCCGCAGATTCGGAAAAGGCTGTTCCATATCCCATTTAGTGTATCATCTCTTTTTCTTGAAAAAGGCAAAACCACCTCAAGTGGGTATACATTTTTTTTTGTCGTTTCCATACAGCTTTTCTAATGCAATACTTATTAGAAGGACGGCTAGTGACTCACTATAGCCTCTTGAGGTACAAGTGGTATTACAAGACAGGACGGGCAAGGGTTAGCTGGTTAGCATTCTCATTTCAGTAGGTATCTCTGCAACACAATACACGGATATCTTTGATATAACATCCTCATTGTAACCTCTTTACATTCTCCTGATAATGTTCAGTTGTTTTAAACAAAAATATTTGCCAGATCTTCCACATTGCAACATTAACAGAAATTTACGCAGATACTTTTCTAAACTATCTGTGCTAAACCAACTTATAATAATATTACAATGAATTGATTGCATTAGATAGTTACACAGCTACTTAAAGTCAAAACTCCACTTAAGGCAAAAATCTCCAAGGCTGCTTTGTGGCTAACATCATAATATAAATCACACATTTAGACTTGGATCTCATCATCTAGAAAACAGAAAGCTTTGAAGTTCTTGAAGTGTTACTTATGTGGTATACGGAGATGGAAATGACGAAATGTTTCTCTTCAGGGACATCATCAGAGTGGGAGTGACTCTGGCCGGCCACCAGAAGAAGATTCTCAACAGCATCCAGTCCATGAGGGCCCAGATGAACCAGATCACCTCAGTGGAGGTGTGACCTCGCAGACCAGAACACACATGCTCTGTTTACAGTAGGAATCCCAGCTACCACCAGAAACCAACCACCAACCCTACATTCTCCTGGAACGCTCTGAGGACACAGACTGTGACTTCAGTCCAACCCCAGCCCCCCACCCCATCCCCCACCCACCCTAAACTCTCTCAATGTTCTATCAGTCTGCAGCACTGCATAGATATTGTGTAGTTTCCTTGTAGCTGCTGTATGTTCAGGGAACAGTCATGCTCGGGGGCTTGGTGTTACCCTAAACAAAACCATCTAAACCCAGTCTTTAAACAGCTCTGTCCATGTCTATTTGATGGGACAACTTGTTTTGGGGATTTATTCTATTCAATGATAACACACTGTACCTGGCTCCACTACCACCAAGTTCAAATATTCAGTGTGAAATCAGTTTTCCAAAACTGGCCGTGCACTTTGAATTTTTTGTACAAGACTCGATGATGGAAATGGAAATGAATGAATACGAAAAAAAGCAACAATTGAATTCAACCTACTTTATGAGCTTACAGCTGGTAGCACCCATTGTGTTTAATGGATAATTCATAGGTGCTTACTGACAGCAGGCTCTTACTGCAAGCTGTCACCCAATGATGTTGTTCCCCCAAATTTTGACTGAGAGGCCACAGGGCACAGTTCTGGAACCCTGGTTGTTTTAGTTACATATTTAGACTTCTAATCAGCAACTTAATGGCAGACAGTTTTACAGCAACCTACATTAAAGGGGTTTGCATTATGTAACTGCCTCTCCATTTATCAGTTAGATTTTTGCTGGAATACCAAAATCCACACAAGATTCAAATAGAGTGCTGATGCACAAGGGACACAAGGGAAGTTATGCACAAGATCACTAGCTATTGTGTCTGATGTGAAACGTAAAAGCCAGTGCCATGCATTAGGAAGAGGAAGTGTAAGCGTGTTATTTAGACTTGTTTGTTTGGCTGCTCTGTTAACTCATTCATTTACTGGCTGTAACAAGTAATGACCAAAGGTGGCACCAAATCAAACAGGACTGATTGCTTACCTGGCCATCCCTGTATAATGTGAGAAACCATGAGACCAACACATCAATATAAAAAATCTAAGTTTAAAAATATGAAATATTATAATATTATAATGGAGAAATTAAAATGTACAAGAATTAATGGCAGAGGCCAAGCAATATCCAACAGCACAAAGGCACATTATGCTGGCCAGCAGTCTGCTCTGTCGTTGTGGTTACTACTTGTGTTATGGCAGCAGCAGTAAGAACTCGCTCTTTGGGATCACCTGACCTTTTTTGTGGTTCATAGAAGCGAACAATCTCTGCTCTACTAAATAAATACAGTTTTGTGCACTGGTAAAGTTGTAGCAAAGTGCCCGGTTTCTATTTGGGTGGTCCAGCTCCAGTTTGACCCCTGTTAACATTACAGTACTGTAACTCAGACGGTGGTTTTGTTGGGTTTTGCTCATTGTCTTTGTTGCCTCCCAGACTGGAATGAAGTGAAGAGATTTTGCCCTTTAAAAGGGCACTTTAAAAGGGCAGCACATATTTGAATATCTGTGCTGTTTGAAGCTGCAGATGTTGTTTTCACTGGACATCTGAGACAAATGAAAGAACCACGTATCCGTCAACCCAGAGACTTCCTTAGTGGCCTCCTTAATGAATCCCTTGAGCTGGTCATTTGAAAACGCCATAAAATGGCATGACTACTAATATTTTGAAAATGTAGATCAGACCACACACTGTCCGTCACTGTGATTACACTGTCCCATTCACTGTGAAGCGGTAGAGTTCCTTCAAAGTTGGGGTTAGGAAACAATGCATGGCAATCCAAGTCTTCTCAGTGCTGCAAGTGTTTTGGAGGTAAAGGAGCAATGTTTCATCTTTAACAGAAAAGTCACAGTCGTTATCTTACATATCTACATATCAATATAATTTGCTATATTTTGACATATACCCCTACAAAAAGCTGAACTAGTTACCACTCCACCACTAATGTGCAATCTTTGTTTAATTGTTTCAGTATCTAAACACATCCAAATTCATAAATTCAGCTCAGTTGCTCTGTTTTAGCACATAACACAGGTTGTACAGAAGTGCATTGCACTCACTTTAGATAAAGTATCTCAATTACAAGATGGTATCTCCCCTAAAGCCTGTGTGTCTGATCCTATGTGTTCATTTACTGAAGGACTTATATCTCTGTGGATTCATTACACTCCCCAACAAAGCATAACCTTTACAATTCAGCCAAACCTCTGTGTGCCCCTTCTTAACTGGGACTACTACAACAAACCGCCAACATCTGATCCCAGGGCTGCATTGCTTAAAGAGATTACAAACTCAGCATCTCGTAATCACTAGAAAACAATCTCTTCTTCTTTGTCAACTTACCTATAAAAGCGTTTTTTGATCTAATGCCTATATTGGAAGGCCAACAATATTTGTCAATAGCTTCAAAAACCATTACGTCACTGTTACAATCCATGTGACTGTCCTCCCCTACAATTAAGGTTTGATTAGGTTCGGGCTGCCAAAACTGCTGGTTTATGGTTTGTGGCACAAGAGTGTAACAGTGTTTCTGCCTTTGCTTGTGACTGACATCGTGATTAACTCGGCCATTAGAGCTGTAAACAGAGGCTGTATTGGCTCAATGTTTTTCTGTAGGACATGCAGGTCCTGTTCTCGATATTGCCACCATGAAATATCTGATGATCTGTCCATGTGCATATTCCCTTTATAATTCAAAATGATCCAGCTGAGGTGAGATGCTGAGTAAATCACCAACAGGTGGTTTAAGAACCCACAGTGACTGGGGCTTCTGAAGGGAAGGTGAATTTTGGTCAAATTTGCGTTTTATAAACGGTATGGGGTTATGACTATAATTTATACTTCACAGTACAGAAATATTAATCTTACATTGGGTCATGTGATGTTTGAGTGATTCCTTTTTGGTGTCAGGACATTCAGTATGTTAAACCTCTTCCTTCTATTGTACCAGCACAGGTTTACCCACTCTCTGCTACTGTACTGAGTCCTTTCTAACCTGGAAACCTATTGAAGCTGGTCTTGTTTGTAAATGGTCAGAATGTACTCGATTCATATGAGCACTCCTGATTTTGTGATAGAACTCCCAAGCTGACAGTTGATCTGGTCACTGAATCACTATTTGTGAGGTAAAACAGAAATCAAACTGGAAGTTGTACTATTGTTAATTTCATGTGTATACCACACTTTCACACGGCTGAATTGCCAACTAGGCAAAGTGGGAAACCACAGGCATAAAGGCTGTGCTGGGTTCATCCGACCCTGCACTCTGACCTCAGACGATGGAGTTTGAAGAAATGCACTTACTTGTGCAATATTCAGCTGTGCATGTTTATGTTTGAACATATTCTCTATGGTAAGTGGGCTGTACGAGACTATCTCATCTCACAGGCGCAACAGACAGTTCCATGTTCTGCACACTGTGGGTGTGCTCTGTAACTCACTTCCTGGAGTCACGCAACTTGTTTGGTTAATTATTAATGAAAAAAAGTGCTTCCGAATCTATTTTTTTTTTTTTCTTTCACATCTTACCTTTTATATTCAATTAATATTGTTCAGTCAGGTTTTTCAATACTGGTCTGCACTACGTGGCATTACTGTAACAATGGTCCTGTATGTTTTACAGATGCACGAAGACAATGTACATATGCATGGTCTGCACATCTCACAGTTTTCAGCCGATCCCGTTCAGATCCCAACCATCACTTAATGTGTTTTGAGAGATCCACTTCTCACAGTCTGGTTCCAGTCCCTCTACTTTTTAATTATTCAGAGCCTGTCTTACAAATTTGAGCATATAATGATGATTAGTGGCTTAGTGACCAGGATGGTAATATTTGTGCTCTTCCATCAAAATAAGTGAGACAGAAAATAATATTACAAATGCCCTTCACCCTTAACAATCTCTTATTGTGTAAAATTATTCAAACAACAAGGGGAAAAGAGAATCAGTGTGAATGCGGCCCTCAGTGACAGTGCATGTGATCCGTATGTCAGCCTGGATGAATGTCTCCTATCAACAACACAAATCTGTTTTCCAAAATGAAATATTCTTTTAGGAATAATCAAGAAAGAAAAGTGAATACTTTTAAAGTTGTTGTATGTGAAATATATCTCAAGTGTCAACATTTTCACACAAAACAACTGGATATTTCAGGGAAGAGCTAGCGCCTGAAAATACCTACTAACTATGTAGCAGTGAGAGATGATACTATAAGACACATTCACTCATTCCCCTCCACTTATATTATTTATATTTGTTTATTTTTTGTATTATTAAATAAACATGTAAGTTTAGATCCAGCCACAGATGCACTGCTATTACAGAATAGAAACGACCTCACTTGAATAGGACCTCTCTATGTACAGTAGAACCACTCTTTTTGTAAGTGTTTCAGTGTGTGTGTGTGTGTGTGTGTGTGTGTGTGTGTGTGTGTGTGTGTGTGTGTGTGTGTGTGTGTATGTGTGTCTGCCGTGCTCCTTCCATATGCTGGCCCATGTCTGAGCTGCACTGTGGCAGCTTCTCAGTACTCACATAGAGCTGAAATGATTCTGGTTCTGGCAGTAAGTTTCTTTTTTATTTTAAGTTGGAAGCGCTCACATTCTACACTTTCTATCTCTCAAGGAATGATGGGTAATTTGCTCATTTGTTTTCTCTGTAGGAGTGAGATGTTCAGATTGATATTAACCTCATGTCTGTGTGTTACAGAGCTGGAGTCAGCGTAGCTTAGCATAAAGACTGGAGGCACTTATTAACACGTAATGTCCACATATAAATCAGTGTTGACACTTACGTCGGCCAGTCAAAAAGGACACTTTGTCAAATTGTACAGTATATATGCAAAAAGAAACGTATGTAGCAGTGATATATATCTATATCTATATATAGATATAGATATATATCTATATCTATATATATATGATGCCCTGTACCATGTTTAAAAAAAGAATTATCTTCATCAGATTTTTTAAAACTCATTTCAAACTGTTAATGGCCACATAAAACGAAACCTGGAAACCCCAACGTGACGTTTCAACTACTGTACAGTGTACAGAGTCACTGAGTACTGCTGTTGTTCATCTCACTGTCTGAAAAAAAGGGAATAAGCATCTTTCACATCATGTACAATTATTCCTTAAAGCCACTCTGTGTACAAATGGAAAATATCTATATATATGGCACCCCTATTGGAAGAAAATCAAGACACACTTCATTTTGATGGTAATGTCATACTTCAACAAAACTCTGACCAACTGAACACAAATTTTCGATTTTCTTATTTTACTGTCTGAAGCCTTAGACTCTAATATTTCAGCTCGATGGAGTACCTGTTCCCTTATACTGCACAATCCTCTCTTTTACCTGACCCGGGGTTGCCCTGAAAACTTTTTACTCTGTGTAGATAGGAGTTCTAAATGTATTTCCTGGACCCTTTTTGGTCCAAAGCACATGACACAGGGGTCAATGTTAGATTCCAGAGGGGTCACCACAGCCAAACACGCCTCTCTTCTCAGCCCTTACCACTGTGATCGCACTTGGACTTTTGTTTTTCTATTTGATGCTTTTCTGTATAAATGTATATTTGATGGTATACCTGTGAATGATGTGTCAGTTTTAATTATTTGTAATACTGTTATTGGTTTATTTTGTATAAAACAAGAAAATGAAAAGAAAAGAAAGAAAAGGAAACACAACAAACTGAGTTTTGTAGCAACTGTCTTCAATAAAAAAACAAATTCAATGGTGACATGCAGTATATGTAGCATTTCATTCTTTGACATGAACTGACTTTACTGATTTCTGCTTGGATTATGAGCAGATTATGATTAGACAAATGCTATGAGGATATAACATCACTGATCATTCTTTAATACCTTGTTTAATATCTGACGAGACAAGATGGCATATTCCATTCAAAACTGTAGAGCTTCTTTACGGCAGTGAATTCAAAAACATCTGTAGATAAAAATGTCACACTGAACACCCAAAGGCATTCAGTCAGATTATGTATTTCACGCTGTGATACAAGCTTTGGACGGAAGAGGGAAGTAGAGAATCTTTATCTGGATTATTAGCAGCTGAATCACAGCAGCTATTCCTCACATTCACTGTGGCAAAGCTAATCCAACTGTTTACACACAACTCACACTTACATGACAATATGCATATGATGTAAAACAAAAACAACATAACATACAAAAATACACAGACAAGCTCTGAGAAAATGAATAGTACTGTCATAAATTACAAAGACTACGTTCTCTTTTCTGAATATCCTATTTGCAAAAATTTCAAAACTAGACACACCGAGTATTAGTCAAAGGGGTGAATTTCATTCAAACATTTCTCAATATATCACATGATATTCCAAATGACCTCCTACCACTTCTCCACTAAAGTAGTTACGTGTATGAGAAATGAAAGCTTTATCTCCACTAAATATGGACTGACTCCACAGCTAAGACCCAGCCGAGCTGCTCTGTTTGTTCTGTGTTAAACACCCTGAGTACAGCAAGGCTATTTCCTGTCTTGTGCAGCTTGGGACTTCCTATCCTGATTGATTAACACATTATATAAAGAGCCTCTGGACTGACAGCACTGGGATGTGTTCGTGATAGGGCTGTAACACAGCACAGGTATCTGTATTGCATATTCCTGCTTTAAATCGTTTTGTTTTAAATAGTTTTCTATGACCATTGACACTCCTCTTACATATAAATAGGAAATAAAACGAGAGATTAGTGGAAAAATGGAAAGTTAAGTTTGCAGTGGGCCACATGGCATGATTTTATTTAAAAACTGGAGATTGTCTGTTTAATTAGAGGAAGCCTAGAAGAGAAACATTCGGAATGAAGTGTCTATGTTCAGGAATGGGAAAGCTATTGACAAAAAGTGGCCATAACTAATCAGGCTGTATGGCATTTTGTTCCTTTTTTAAAAGGATATTGTGCATGCAATCGAGGAGGTCCACACCCTCTCCATGAGGAACTGTGGCAGCTGGGCATCTCATTCAGCCATCAGACGCTTATTTGTGCCCACTGCTATCAGACTGTACAACAACAGCGAAGACCACAGTCTGTCATCATGCTGACCAGCCAACATCTCCACATGAGCTGCAACTAGTCCAGAAGGTGGAGTGACGTAAATGAGTGATGTTGGCCTCACCTGTACACACTGCAGCTCTGGAACCAAACTCCTCCAGAGGGACAAGGCCCACTGGTGTGATGTCTCTGATGAGCCACAGGTCTCACTGTAATGACGGGCCTGTTACTTACTGCTGCTTTTGAAGACATGACTGCTCACTCAGCCTGCACAGAAGCCCAGCATGACAGTCTTAACAGATTTGGCACCAAAACAACATACATATTACCCAGCAATTAGGATTGTGATGTGTATGACAAATAACCAAAGAAAATAAGAAATTGTTCATTTGAATGAATAGCTTTTTTATGGTTCATAGTTTTTATAGTTGTAGAATAAGTAAATATTTGTATTGCAGATTGCTACTGACATTTAAAACTTAAAGCTACTACAAAGAACTTTCATTATGTGTTGGTTTCGGCCGTCCCTGTGGACGAAAGTGGTAGTGTTTCCAAGCACCAGAGTCCCAAAATTTTTAGTGCAGCATGGTCTGACAGTGTGTTCCTCTCAGTCCTGGTTCTGGTTCTCCTGTGCCTCCCTTCTTTCCAGCTGGCCCAGTAATATGGCCTTGTTTGTCAAAACAATTCCCCTGGGAGATTCCCTTGAAGCCCCCCACAGTCAGCTATGCCTCAATGTTTATATCATGGTTATCGGCATCTGGTCCACATCTTGGCAGCGTCTCCGACAATAGATGTGTTTCATTTCTGAGGCTACAGTCCAGGTAGTCTGCATTTACTGACCTTCGTTAACCATCAATGACTTCACTGTTGTTTACAGATCAGTAAAAATTTGGACGCACACACATTTGTTTACAATGTTTATAATGATCAGCCTGATCAATACACACGAATATTATGTTTACTAAAAAAAATCAAATGTTGCCCATGTAATAATGTCGGCCACTGGCACTGCCTGGAGGCCCAGCTGGAGTCTGAGCTGATGGAGTTTCTGGTGAGCCTGCATGATCATCTCGCCCCACTACACCGTCTAGACTTACACTCCTGGCAAGGAAGTGCCGCCTTTAAATTTGTTGTTCTATCAAGACAAAATATTGTAAAAATAGCTGTGTGTCTTAAAACATTGTGGAAATTGAATATAGTCATTGTTTTTCATTGTGAACATTGAACACAGAGACAACACTGATTACAATATGAGATATGAGAATTTGACAGAATGTAATCAGAGGTGGGGAAGTTACATTCAAACAGCACACAGGCTCACTCTCCTTGTGACCAAACACACCACAACATGTACATGAGCGTACAAGTGGAAAAGAAGCAACTGCTCGTATAAATACAAATGAGTGGAGAGAGAAGTCTACACAGCTATAATTAGCTGGCATGGCCTCGTGTCAGGTATGTGTGAGGAGCACCTTTGGAGCATGTAGAGGGACTGGCACGCAGAGCGCCCTGTGTTCTTGGCAGGAGTGTGTTTATCCAGGGCCACTGGGGTTCATGGAAACACACTCACAGACACATATATGCACCTACATGGACACAATAAAGCTTATAATGCCAATGTGTTCTGTGTGTGCATACATACGGAATGCGTCCACAAAAACACACACCTCATGTTACCACTCCTTTTGTTATCACTTACATTTAGAGAGCTTGTGGCACCTCAGCATTTAAAATGAGCTACCTTTTGCAGCAAAATCAAATCATGTCAACGAATTGCTGCTGTCAGCAGACCTGCTCATGGATGCAAAGCAAATATTTGCAAATATTTTCCACTTAGTAGAAGGGCATGAGTATTAATAAACAACATCATTGAGTGCTGTTAGGGATTTTTGATTTGTGTCAAACTGCCTGATAAAGATAAGCCCTTTAAAAGTATCCTTTTGGTCTCCACCAACTCCTAAGACACACACTTGTCTCTTTAGATGCTAGATGCTCCATCTGTCTTCTGTTTGTGTCAACAGCTGCTGCTGGATACCAGGGTGATGAGAGCTGAGACTGAACCAGGTAGTAAGTGTGCCTTTACTCTCGGACCATGGATGTTGGGGTGTGTTTGTTAGGTGACCCACTGGCTCATGTAATGATGGTCTGTTGCTGTGTTGATGCTCTGCTCTTGAACGCTTTTCCTTAATGTGAGTGAACTTCAGTGGGAGGTGAAGCTCGGAATGATTACTTATTTTTACTCTTTGACAACATTGTTGTGAATGAAACTTGCCAATGAGTGAGCAATCATTTTAGAGTTGATGATTATGCCAATGATGAAATCTGACAAACATGCTCCTCCTCATGAACAGGAGATTCATCAGGCTGGAGCAAGCAACTTTGTCCTGTTAGGAGAGTTTGGTGATTGTGTAGAAGCAAACATCATGGAAAAAAGAAAAATATGACAATGTTGCTGCACGAGGCTTAATGACTTTGCTGGACAAAATAAAATAGTTAATCTAACACCTCCAAGAGGCCGTTCCTCTCGAAGAGTGGTGGTGACCCCATCTTAATATGGATGACCAAAGATACAGGAGCACATGTCTCCCCCTCCCTGGATGAGAGAGTATAGATTTTCACGACCTCAAGCAGGAGAAGTGAGCTAGATGGCCGACCAATTGAGCAGGTGAAAAAGCAGCGTTTTGGTCACTGTATTTATACCAATGACACGAAAGAATAGCTTTCCAGCAGCAGGACGAGAAGGAGTCTGGGTGCCTGTGCTGCAGACCTCAGAAAAACATATTCACCATTTTACACTACAACAAATCCCAACACAGCCCAGTGCTGCTCTAAAGGGCCAGGCCACTAAATTAGTCACTGTCACTGGACTGACTTCAGTACAGCTCAGCTCGGTGTAGTGCCTCTTCCTGATGTGGCATTGGTGTGACCTACTTTTTCCTAAATGATAACGATCACAGCAGGAGCACTTAGTATTTCTGTTGTCATCTTTATGAGCACTCTATGATTTAGTAAGACCTTAGGGATATTTATGTAATATTTAATTTTTTTGCATGCCTGACGTCACAGGCAAACAGAAGATTTGAGGATTTAGAATTAGTAATCCGTCTATTCTACACTGTCGCCTCTCATGTTCATGTCCAGCCAAATTATTGTGAAAAGCTGTTGAGATATATTCATTAAAATGTTTACACGTTTTATGGTAATTGAACGAAAGACACACGTTTACATGATGTTTCAGGTTTATGTCCACAAGATGTGTGCTAGGAGAAGAGAACCATGAACATGATATCCAGATAAAGTAAATAAAGTAAAAATAAAATGAAAACTAAACTAAAATAAGTTATAATTATAACTGAGGTGTAGATTACCACATTATCACATGTATGTTCTGATTATAAAGTGCTGGATTAAACATACAGCCTCATTACTGCCATCAAGTTAAATGTAACTGCCTGAGCAGAAATGACACACTTCATAAAGGTGATATTCAGCTGTTTACAATCAGCATGCAAGAAGCTGCAGAGTGACGGCTTCCAAATGACATTTCCACGATGTGTCTGCCAATTCTGCTCCTGGCAGATGTTTTGGACCCCGTTGTCATGGTGACAGGATCTCTTCTGCATCCCCATCCAGCGAGTGAAGCCAAGGCGAGAAAAACAAAAAAGGAAGCTCAAGGAGGAGGCAGGGAGGAAGAGGGGGAAACGGCGGTGATTCCACGAGGCTGCGTCACATGTGAGTCACGGATGGTGATGGAATCCTCATATTCACTTGGGGTCTGGCTGCGTGAAGGAGGAGCTCCGACAGGGTTTAAGTCAGTCAGGGCTCTGGCTGTGGTTCTGCTTCACTGATCGGCTGATGACAGGGGCAGCTGGTTTACTTCAGTGGCTGACTAATGAGGTATGGAGGGCTACTCTTGCCAGTCCACACAGACACAAACACGTCTCATGGTTTACCCCTCTGACCCCGCCCCCCTCGCCTCTGGTTTGTTAGTCTCTATTTACCTCAGTGTTAATCCCCCCCGCCTCCCTCCTCCCTGCTCTCTTGCACACTCTCTCTCTTGCTCCTCCCCTCTCTTCCCTCAAAGCCAGCAGGCTGCTTTTTGATCCAGACTGCTGGTTGTATGATATCCTGGAATACAACGCTCCGTCGCTCCTCCATGGCTTTTCAGCTTGTTCTCGCTTTGCATGGCAGAGAGCACGGAAGGATGCCAGCGCCACGCTGAAAACCATCAACACCGCCTGGCCTTTCCTTCCCCTTCCCCTCCTGTGATCTGAACCCGTCTATCCGTCCATCTCCCTGACCTCTCAGCCATTCACCCCCGTCGACACCCCATCACCCCCCATCTCCTAACTAATGCTGCTGCCCCCTCGACGATGATACCATGCATTAACTGGCTGCAGCCTTTCCTTGCCTTGATCTCCTTCACCTTGCTCACGCGAGGCCATATCTGCCCATCCAGCTGTTTGTGTCCGGACCACCACACTGTGGACTGCACCAGCCAAGGTCTAACCAGAGTCCCAGACTCCATCCCTCTGGATGTTCGCCGTCTCCTGCTCTCCAACAACTGGATTCCCTGGATCCCCTCCGACTTCTTGGTCCTCTACACCGATCTGGTCTACCTGGACCTGAGGAATAATTCCCTCTCCCAGCTGGAGCCAGGGACCCTGAGCACCTCCTCTAGATTGGTCTTCTTGGACCTGGGGAGCAACAACCTGACAGAAATCTCCTCGGGTACATTTGGGGAGTCAAGGAGTCTGATCAAACTGCGACTGGGAAACAACCCCTACCTAAACATGGTAGGCAGGGATGCTTTCACGGGACTGACGTCTTTGAGGGAGCTGGAGCTGGAGAGAAATGGTCTCACTGCTCTGGACGTCATAATCCTGGAATCCCTGCCCTCCCTCCGGATGCTGCGTCTGGAGGGCAACCCTTGGCTCTGCAACTGCCACTTTGCCAAACTGTTTGTGTGGCTGACAGAGAACCTCAACAAGCTCCCACAGGGTAAGACATAAGCTCCTTACAGCACTGACTCAGTCTATGTCCCATGCCACAGCAGAGGAAATCCAATAATTTCCCTACATTTACTCAGAATATTGGATTGATCGGTAACAATGCCAGACACATTGGATGATTAAAATTCGTGTATTACATAGAAATATATTTATTAGTGTTATTCTTCCTAGTCAGGGGAAAAGTGCAAAACACTGAAAACAAAAAGAGCCAGTGCTCTTGTTTTCTCTGGACTGAGAAATGTAGTCTATCTTCACTAGTTAACTCCATGACCTCATCATGTTCATCACAGGTACACTGATTTATCCTCTGTCTTATGTTTGGAACAGTATTGCTCACTTTCTCTGCAAGTCGTGAGCTAACCACAGTTATCTCACATTTTATTATCAAACCAGAAAAATAAACACATGGAGCTCTTCAAATACTGATACACTGGCAGAATGTACCTACTAAACTATAGATTTGGCAAAGTGCTCCTTTAAACCTCTGAGGTTTCACTTCTTCAACAAATAAAGGAGAATTTATTTATCATTCATTATTTTTTCTTTTTAATTTTTGTTTTTCTTTAGACACCCACATATGTGAAAATACACACACATGCACACACAGGAGGAGAGATGTCAGAGTTCCCAAATCCATGGCTAAGCTAAAGATGCCTAATGGATGGCTTTTCCCATTTACACACAATCAAGTATGTGTGCTAGCCAGGCGGCAGGAATCACACAGGCACAATGTCATTATGTTTTGGATATTTTTAGAATTTTGGTACAACAATGCAACTTGTTGGAAAACAATGACATTACATTGACCTGCAGCTTTTATTGGATCTTTCAACTGTATCGCCCAGCCTTCATCAGGACTTCGAGTTTCAGGGTACCCACTCATTTCTAAAGATCATCTTCCTGGATGTTCTCATGATGTTCTATCTGGTATGACGGACAGGGATCATACCATACACAAGTCTTTTTTTCTCTGTGGAAGTCTGATTTTAAAGTCATGCAGGCTTTGGCTATAACAAACCTATTAAATCATCTCGTACATGCTTATAAATTAGGACAAAATGATCATAAAGTAATGCAAATAGAACTGCAGATGTGCAGCACTTTATTGCATGTGATGTTATGGTCCATTCTACACTAACAATACTGCATTGTGTTTGAAGAGATAATGCTAGTGAAGTTAAAAAAGTACCATGAAACCAGTGTTTTGGGCTTCATTCATTGTTTTGACCCTAGCTTCTCATTTATTATCAGAACTCACTCCACAATGCCTAACACTCATTTGAAAACATTGCTACTAGCCAGAGTTGAATCACAAAACTTTTTCCAGTTGATGTTGTAACCAGTTTTAGTTTGATGTACACAGACCAAAACCATCTCAGCTGCACATCTGACCCAGAACTTTTTGTGTCTGGTAATTTATTGTATAACACTACGTCATATTTTACAAGCTACTTTTTGTTCTTCAAATTCAAACTGTAAACTGCAAAGTAACTAGCAACTGTAGCTGCGAAATAACTGTGGAAGAATAAATACTAAAACATCTACTTGAAATCATCGAAGAGTATACGTATGTAGTAGCATACAATATAAAAACACTAGCAAAGTACAATAGTTCAGTTAATGTTCTTAGTTACTTTGAAGATTTTGGTAAGAATAAATAACCATACATTATCTTGACACTTTCACATATAGTACAATAAGGTCTATGTACTGTAGTTAGCACGTAGCTATATTATAACATAGTGTAGTAATCAACAAGCCCACGATTGATTTGGGCCTCAAAATTCATCACGTTGCAGGGAAGTTGACCCGTTCCGCCAAAAGTAACTTGTCATTCCTATTCTTTCCTTTGAGATCACTGAAAAACAACGACTCATGTTTAAATACAGTGACAAAGTGTAGCAGTGGAAATGAGGCAGCCTGCTGGTTTTTAACTGGGCCATGGTGGTTCTGGAGTTTTAAATAAGAACGAATTACAAGGTAACCTACATTCTGTTTGTATCGGTCGGTCAACGGTGATCAAGCAACATGCTTTATTCAGCACTACATGTGATGCTGTGACACCACAACACTGTCACCAGGCACCCATGTCTAGACTCCTTACTCACAACTAAGACACTATACACAGCTGCAGCACACACAAACACACACGCACACACATTGACGTGGACTAAATGGCTTCTAGAATTGAGCAAATCAACACGTTTCTTTGTATCTGTGGTCCTGGCTACATTCAGAAAGGTTTATTTGTGTGTGTGTGCACCTGTGTTTGTGTACATACATATGGGTCTGGCTATATTTGCCTGTCTTTTGCCATTTTGTGTTCCTGTCGACACGTGTATCTGTACACCCATCGTTGTTCATGTAATCCTCTGTGTGTGTTTGTATCTGTGTGCCATATACTGTGTGTATGTGTTCATCTGAATGCACCTGAACACACACACACACACACACATATGCACATCCATTAAACAACTCTTTCTGCCTGTGTAAACCTGTATGTGTGTTTGTGGACACGCTTTTTGTCCTCGGATGTTCTTTTTTTCTGTATTCATGTGGTGTCCGTATAAAGGAACTTACATGTGTTCTTCTTCCTGTGTGTTCCTTTGTTTATATATATGTTAGTGATTGTGTTCAGTAGCTCATGTGCTAATGTCTGCGTATTTTGTGTTTTTGATCCTTTTTAAATTGAACTATATGTGTCTAGGTGTGTGTGTATGTGTGTGTCAGTCTATGTGAGCATGCGTCTTGCTGCCTGTTGTAGCGCCACGTGACTGGAATATCACCAAGTGATGAGGTTACTGAGTCCCTTTTCATGTGGAAACCCCCTTCTGGTCTTAAAGTGACTCACACATACACAAACACACACACACATGTACACACTTGACATTGATGTCTGGTGACTCCTGGGTGCAGCAGTGCTAAGAAGGAATCAGGATGAGATGAAAGTGCAGTGGAGTATCTATGAGTTACAGTGCATTGGTACCAAAAATAACCAAAATTCTTCATTAAAAATGGCTTGCAGAGAAAACTTAATACACATATTTGTCTCTATATTTGACGTTTAACCTTTGGGTTAAAATAGTTATATAATGAAAATAGTCATATCTTGTGTTTTTTATTATCTTGATACAATCTGGTGTGAAGCTGGATTAATGTTGGTGCGTTAGGGGGTTACAGTTCAGCAATGAACCACCTCAGAAAATGTAACTATGTTTCACGACTACAGCAGCTATGGAGATAACACCACGGCTGGATTACCAACTGGGCTAAGCACACAATTGCCCCAGGGGCCCTGACAGCACGATGCTTACTGTGCATCAACTGGCTGGTTTGTGCTAACTTAATCTCTACAAACAGATCATGTGTTCACATGTAATATCTGTTGGCAAAGCAACAGGATTTGGGTATGGGAAGCGTTCTGGTTTCTGTTTTAGTCCGAGTAGTATTGACCAATCACCTGTCTTTGGTTGAAAGCAGGTAAACAGTCTGTCTGGAGAGCAAAAGAGGTGGAACGCATTCCAGAAATGCAACCTGGGAACCCAGCAGCTATTGTCTGACCATGATTTCACTTTTTATTGGTTTAAAATGAGCTTGTTAACTGGCTACTGGCTGAAACATTCTGGTCGTGCATGTCGTCGCTCAACTCCAACTCCAGTATAGCATCTGTAAACAATGAGCAGCACACAGAACCTTTTTCGTGCACAGTTTGTATGTACTGCATTCTCCATCCTTGTTTCACACACACTGTTTTTGACTTTTGCATGTTGTTAATCCAAACACAACAAAAAAGGTGTGGGGCATATGCATATGCATACCCCCGATGATTACAAGTCTGCAGCTGTCACAGTAAGGCTTTACTGTTGTTTTAATTATACCCATGTTAACTTAAGGAATCTTTCATTTAAAGAATAGGTTGTTTGTGTGTGTGTGTGTGTGTGTGTGTGTGTGTGTGTGTGTGTGTGTGTGTGTGTGTGTGTGTGTGTGTGTGTGTGTGTGTGTGTGTGTGTGTGTGTGTGTGCATGTGTGTGGTGTTTTTGTTACACAACTGTGTGGGTGAAGAGAAAATACAGCAAAAGCAAAATTGTGTAAGCTGTTTTTCTCTGTCACTGTTTGGCTCAAATGTAAAAGTAGATCTAAAATATATTAAATATATATGAAGTGAAAGACGTGTATTGAGTTGTCTGGCCAGGCAGAATATTAGAGTGGGTCTGATTTATGGGATGCATTTGCTGTTTAGCAAACTGGAACAGACTTTTGGGGTTTGAGTCACCTACTTTCAAAACCTTTAGTTTCTAACAATGCATCTGAATACTGGAGATAAACTGTATTAGAGGAACCAGTGTTTCAGAGAAGAGTGGGGTCTCATCCAGGTTAAACCCTTGGTTTGTTGTACCATTGTAATGATTGGTTAAATAACTAATGTTGAACAACTTAGACTGATCAGGTTACTTCATTGGTGTGAAAAAGAAAAAGTGTTATTCTGCTTTATCACCAACAGCCAATAGTATGTATATACATTTTTTTAAATCCAATGCAAAGTCTTCATTTTTCCAGAATGTCACATTGTGTACATATGAAGACATGTTAAGACCATCATTAGCACAAAAAATGCCGCCCTCTCATTCATTTAAATGAGAACACAACACCTCATTGGGCCAACACAGAGGGCCATGGAAAAAAACACAGTATACATAGTTATCTGATATGAGCTTTAACCATTAGGCCCAGACCTTGTCCTATTGCTATTTTCAGTCCTAACTGCCACATTTAACCTGAAGTAAGAAGTCCAGTGCCTGGGTTCCTGTCAGCTGGTTAACTTGTTGATATCTCTCTTCCCAGGTATGGAGGGGATAGAGTGCTCCCTGCCTCTGGATGGACGTCGTGTTCCCCTAAGTTTACTCTCTGAAGACAGTTTTCGGGAGTGCCGTGGTACCCTGACCCTCACTGACTACCTCATCGTCATCTTCTCCGGCATCTCCGTCTCAGTGGCGGCCATCGTGGCCAGCTTCTTCCTTGCTTCCACAGTCCACTGCTTCCAGCGCCTCAGCAAAGGCAGCAAAGGAGATGAGGAAGAGGGGAACGACTGATGGGGGAATGGGAAGAGGGAATGAGGTTATCAGACATAAGTGTTTCATACTAAACGTTGCTAAGAACTTTGCTTAGAAGCTAATGAGGGCAAGAGAGATTGTGATGAAGCAGTAGAGCAAAGGCGTTAGAGGAAAATGCCACAACAAGAAAGCTCTTACCTTGTCAAAACCAATCACAGACTGGTTTGTGAAGCATCAGATAGGCTTAAATCTCTGTGAGCAGGTTTGTATTCACCAAATGTAGCAATACTACAATCACTACTGCCTACAGTACTGACTGTAGGGACACTGGTCAGTGCAATGACAGAAGAGTTGTAGCATTGTACAGCAGTCAGACCATTCTTGAAAATATGTATGCAGTCCTCGTCAATAAGACTAAGATTATTAAAGTTATTCTAGATGGAGGTGAAGGGAAAAACGTCACTGCACACTGCAAGGGAAATAACAGCTGTGTCTCCAACAGACGTTTCAAATATGGTGCAATTAGGAAAAGGTTTTGCCATGGGAGCTGACTAGTAAAAACCCATTCCTTTACTGTTGGTCCTCACAGGTCTGAAAAATATATACCCACCAAAAAGAGAAACTGGGACTTACGGCAGGATCAGACTACAGGATATTTTAGTCTTTGTAGATGGTCGTTGTGTCAAATGTGACGATCCCAGTTTCATATAATAGTATCATAGTCACAGTTTCATTCATTCTTGCCGTGACATGGCCGACTCCATGTTGGATCCTGACATTTCAGACAACAGTGACAAAACCCACAACTTAATTTACGTCTTCTCCATCTTGGTTCCACGGGCCAACATTAAAAAACATTATAGAAGATGTCAAATTAGGCAAGAGAAGACAAAAAGCAGCCGAGCCGTGCTTGGAAAGTAATTGCAAAAAAATGTACAGTAGCTGTAGAAATTTTTTGACGTTTTAAGTCGGACCCTACCCAGAGTGCAGAGGGCTACAAAGACATGGTTTGTTTAGAATTCTGCAGGTTCTCAGAGGTTCAGAACTTACCAAGACCTCTACTGGGAGGGTCCACGGGTACAGCTGGTGAGTTAGTGCCTTGCCCAACAGCATCTTAGTTGTTGAAAGACAAGTTGTAAGAATTTGAAAAGTTTCTTTCTGACGTATTTACAACATTTAATTTTCATTGTACATGTTTTTTTTGTTTTTTATTACTTTAATCCAGTACTGAAACAAAAGCTTAATTTTGCTCTTCAATATATATAAAAAACTGACCCTGGTAAGGTTGCACAATTGCAGTTTACTGTATGCTTTACAGTATAAGTGTCTAACTGTTTTATCAACAGGTTACCTGTTACATTATATTACATTACAGTCATTTAGCAGACGCTTTTATCCAAAGCGATTTACAATAAGTGTATTCAACATAGGTATTCAAGAGAACTACTAGTCACCAGAAGTCATAAGTGCATCTCCTTTCTTAAACAAGCATCTTGCAATTTGACTCATTTAGGCTAATACATTGATATCAGGCTCAAATCCTCCAGCTAGTGTGGTTCTTTGAAATCAGTTTTTTACAGATTGAGTTGTTAGTCCTGGATGAAATTATCTTGCAGTGCGCTCTTATTGTGAACTAATTACATGGCTTTGACCGTGGACTGATCGGACCTGCTTATGAAAAAGATAATACGAGTATAGTTGAAACCATGATTGAGGTGTGCTGTGAACTGTCCCAGCATGCATTAGGTCAATAGATTCATTCATGAGTCTCATTTTGTGGGTCTCCCTGCAATGCTAATGGTGTAATTTTAAGCTACATCTTGCTCCACCATGTTTCAACTATATCCACTTGAAAGTGAATGACTGATGAGGTTCTCCCTCATGGACATGCAAGAGACATTGAAGATATAATCATAAGCCTGTTATGAAAATGAAAATCTTTTGAAAAGCTGCTTTAATTATGTGAATAATTCTAAACTTAAACTTTATTTATTCATATAGCGCCTTTTTAGCAAAATTGCAATACAAGGTGCTTAACAAATAGAAATACAACAATAAGACAGAATGTAGAGTGATTAAAGCATGAATTGGTCTCTTATTATCTGCATGGGAGACAAACGTTTGCACTTAAACAATATTTCTAAAGTGTTAAAGGCAGTTTTAGCGAGATAATTGATGTGAGATTCCAAATTCTAATTAAGGGTCTGGAAGAACACCAAGATTATTTAATATGGGCCTGGCAAATTAGTGCCAGGAATTTTAAGACACAGCATCTTTCTCTGAACCTTTGTTCCGATGATTAAACCCATGGTCTTATCTTTGTTCAGTGGCAAGAAGTTATGTGACATCAACAACTTGATATGATCAATGCATTGAACTAATTTTATCAATAGGGGTGATGTCATTGAGTGATGTATAGTTGTGCATCATCAGCGTAGTTATGAAAATGAATTATGTGTTCTCTAATGAAATTTCCCAGTGGAAGCATATAGAGCCTAAACAACACAGGCCCAAGAATGGAGCCACGAGTAAACCTGCATGTTATGCTAGTGTTAGCCGAGGAGTGGTCACCAACAGTGTCTCTAATAGACAGCTACTTCTTTAACCAATTGAAAACCGAGCCAAAGAGACGAATACACTTCTGTAATCCGCTAATAAAGATGTCCCGATGGAATGCTTTAGTCTAAAACCACTATACTTTATTGTCATCAATGCTAATTCTAAGGTTATGTGCTACTATAACTAGCACTGTCTCAGCACTGTGGTGAGGATGAAAGCCAGACTGAAACTTTTCAAACATAAAGCCAAAATTTGGGTTATCATTTGGCTGTTAAACACTAATTACTCCAGAATTCTACAAAAAAGAAAGGAAGGTTTGAAACTGGCGTTTGAGTTTATTTAGCAGTAAAGGATCAAGGTGTTATTTTAAGAAGAGGTTTCACACTAGCAGTTTTCAGTGTCAGGGAGAAATGCCATTCAGCAGGGAGTGATTTGCAATCACTTCTTTGGTTGTCTTGAAAACGCTTGTGGGGATAGGGTGAAGTTAGCATGTATAGGGTTAAGTTGCATAAATTGGTGAGTAGACCCATTTGAAATGCTCAAATAATTCCGCTGGATGTGGATGTGGAATAGCTCAGAAATTGTGGTGAGTACACAGCCATTCATTTTGAAGTTGTGAACACAACAGTTTTTTTTCTTGTGGGCTGTAAAATTGCCATTCCATATAGTTATTGACAAGGTGAGCACGTCTTCTATTGCTGCTCTATAAAACTGTCACATTGACCCATCAAATTCCCTCAACTGTCATTAAAAGAGCAGTCTTTGGTTTTCTTCTGGATGATGGTAAAGAGGTCTTCCCATTACAGGGAGGAGGAGATTGTAGTCCTGAGGAATTTAAAATGATCTGCTCTCTCCACCACCTGGTTGCTAATGACCAGCGGTACAAGGTCTCCCTGTTTTTTGGGGAGTCCAACTGAAGTTTTTTAGTTTTGTTGATATTCAGTTGCAGATTGTTATTGCTGCACCGGTCAACCAGACAGGAGACCTTGTTCCTGTAAGCTGTCATCATTACAGGAACTTATTCCCCAGAGAGCTGTATCATCAACAAACTTACTTATGGTGTGTGAAAATGCGGTCACTGGTATATAAAGAGTGCTCATGGTTAAAGAGTTTGCAAATCTGTTATTGATTTTGATAACTTTTGTTTTACCCAGTAAGAAGTCCAAGACCAAGAGACATAGAAACTGGTGGAAGCCAGCTGAAAGAGTTTGTTGTAAAGCCTTGTGGGGATGATTGTATTCAAATGTGACAAATGTGAACATAATAATAATTACCATTTCATTGTTTGTTAACAGTATAATAACTATTGACAAAATTTAACCAATTATCAATTTACCATTTATTAATGATGATGATTATAAAGTGTAGCCATTACAAGTACCTCGAAATTGTATTTAAGTACAGTACTTGAGCAAATGTACTTTATTACTTTTTATATACATATGCTAATTACATAAATTGAATTATATTGTAGATGCCTGTATGTAAAGAAATGCCAAAAAGAGATGGCATACCATGCCATGCATTGGATGTAGCAAAGTAGCCACGATCATGACCCAAAGCTGATGCCAGAAGTGCCTTAAGATGACCAATAGCCACTCTATTGTCTGTTGGCTCCAAAAATCTATGATTTAATTTAAATTCCCTTCCATATTTATCTTGAAATAAAAGTCCATTAGAATTTGTGCTCTTGATCAGGGCCATGGCTTTCATTAAGGACACTGAGGTCATTTCTTCTAATGGATTTCTTGATAGAGATTTGATAAAAAGGTCAGAGGGTTTCAACAAAAAAATAACCATTTCCATATTTTTCCAATGTATATTTTTATGGTTTTCATTGCAACAAGGGAGATATTCTACTTGGTTTAATATATGATGATCTCGTTTATGTACAATCAGTATATGGATGTATCTCTATTCATGTTGTCTTCATAAAATTGAATGTTTCAATCTGAAGACAAGGATAAGGATCTATTGTCTGTGTATCAAATATCTGTTGTCCCCACATTTACCCTCAAAATGATAACTGATGAAGACCTTACGTTGGACTGTTAACATACTCTAGATGTTAACTGATTAGTTAATTGTCAAAGGCCAATTTGCTGTTTCAGTAATTGTTGCCCTGTTTTTCACTTTTTGAATGGGAATGTCCCTTCTCATATAAGCTAAGTCTTTCTCATTGTTAACTTTAATTCTATTGAAGAATATGGAACCATGAGCATCAACAAAAGAGCAATGATTACATATTCCAAATGTATCAGTGCTATATATTTTAGGGGGGTTTGAGTGGTCGACATGTAGAGGCTCTGTCATACTCCCAGTGTTAGAGTGCAGTTACTTGGGTGTCAACTAGATTTGTAATCTCCAATTTGAAAGGGCATATTGTGCTCTGATTAATGTGGATAAACAAGGATTATTAGGGCTTTTCAGTATGTGAAACAAAGGTGTGATAACTGAAAAGAGACATTAAAGATATTTTGCTTTGAAAAGTTTAATGCTGTTAGTCAATTTTGTTCAGTCTGATAAAACTGCATTAGCATCCGCTAACCCGCCCGAGATGTTGCTCTCTCTTGTTCTCTTACACAAAAAATACACAAATACAGACACATATTTTACCTCGTCCAAACGGAGTTTAAGGACTTCAGGTCACCCAGCCAGGATCTTCCTAGCAGCCTTTGGAAGATATTTGCAAGATATGTGCAGGGTCTGCTGCTTTACATGGCATAACAGAGAAACACTACTAATATTATATTCATATCAAACCCTCAACTGAGGTTTGTAGATGGAGGAAAACCGACCTTTGCCTGTATAACTTAGCAGATTTTCACAAAAATAGAAATGCAAATGTGTGCAAAAATAAATGTGCTGCAATACTATTTCATTTGAACTCTGTTCTCTTAAGCAAGCAAGGTCTGGTCAAGTGTATTTGCATCACATATATATATTAGTCCAGTGAACTGTGACTTTGCAACTTTATCAGCCATTTCTGATCATCATCTTTACAATGCGCTGTAGTAATGTATTCATCAACCTCAAAACGTTCAGACTGCAGTCTTCTTAAATACAATATAACAGTAACAATGAATAATGACAAAAGTAATAATGAAAATAAAAAACTTCTGAAATAGCAGTCCTTGAACTGAATAGCGATAAGTACCATACTTGTGGTAATTTATGCAGGCTGACAAAAAATAAAAATAACCAATAAAACAAAGAATAACACCAAAAAACACATTGGTTGGTTGGTGATCGGTGGAGTGACTGCTGACTGATCAGATCATACAACAGGATTAATCAAGCCTGCTGTTAGCCTGGTCGGGAGCAGGCTAGCTTTACAGAATAAATCTCCATGGTAATGACTAAATTCAGCTCAAAATTACATTCTCACACAACAAAATGCATTGCCAAATAAGTTTCAATTAAGTTTTGAGGGAAGATTACGTTTGCTTTTTATTAATCACAATTAGGTTTTATTTATGCTCCGCTAAAGTCCGAACAAACACAGGACTATTTTTTGTACTGTAATATAGAAGAACATATTTTCCCCTCAAAACCTGACTTTGTTTCAGTTTTGTTGTATGTGAATGTAATTTTGTAGGAGACAGGGGGGCAATTCAATTAAGTATTTACTGATGTAAACAATTTTTTTATGACAATGACTTATGATCAGCTCCCTTCTTTCATACCAAACAGTGGTAAAGTTTATGAACGTAACATTGATCCCTCTGAACTGCTGGTGGATTGACAAGATATATCGGGTATCAATCTAGTGCGATGTAAATCGTGTGAAGAAAGAGGAACTGCAATCATTAAAGAAAGGATTTGAAAACGATTGTTTTAAGTTGTATGTGCGTGCTGTTTATGACCAAATGCAACCCCATGTGTGCTGTGAAGTGAAACTGTAGCCTCTGGAAACAGTGCACAAACACAGCTAATGGTCAAACTAGAGCGAACGCCATGTCAGATTGAGCAGCACACTCCAGTGCACAGCACAGTAGGATTCAGTGTGAGGGGAAGGGAGATGAAGCATTTTCATCCTCACTCTTTGTCCTTCCAGCTGGAAGGATGGGGTGATGAGGACAGGAGGAGAACATGTGCAGACAAGTAAGATTGTCCCCTACTCCCCATGAACTCTTATTGTCACCATGGTTCCATGTCTAAGTACAAAGTGTGCATCTAGTCAAGTGCTGCGCCCAAAATCACTTTCACATCCTTCACTTATTTACTTTACCTTAAAGACACTCAATAGTGAGCGAGCAGTAAATACAGATTTTGGACTCTTACTGATCACATCACTTTACGTCATCACTGACTGCTGCAGTGTTATTTTCACATTTAAAATTGAACAGTTACACGTCCTGTGCTGTATCTGAAACCACTCCATATTTACTATACTTTACTTTATTAGTTAGTAATAGCTATACATTTAATTTGTGTCCAAATTCTATAGAGTCAAATTCACAAAAAAGATTGCGCGGCTTGTGAGGCTGCTTAAGTTTCACTAATAAAACCCAAAAAGTGTAATTCTCAAAGCACCCTTACAGGGTGAAATGCACCCTTACCTGTAGTGCCAAGGTAATAGTGTCTCAGTCCTCTGTGTTATTTGCACATATTTATATGAGGTAATATGTAGACATTTTGCACAAAATTGACCTTTTTTTTGCAAATGTGCCTCATTGCAAAAACCCAGAGATCAGTGCAAACAGATACACACTGTTACAGTGAAGTTATCAGTGTCCTCAGAGAGCTGGTGTTGACGGAATCACATTTATAAGTGATCATGGCATCAGTGAACGATATTTTTTCTTTTGTCCTACGCTTTAATTATGACGTCTTATATTACAATCTGAAGGTGAGCATTTGAAACACCACCAGCATTGACACACATTTAAATTTCTTGCCTGAAGTTCTTAGGAATGCCACTGCACCCCCTCATTCATTCCTATACTTTGACCTATCTTTTGAACATTTCATTTTTATTTTTATTCCTGCCATTGTGCTGCCTAAAGGTTATATTTATACCACATTGATAATTGCAATCAGACGCAAAAAAGGGCATATTGCACTCATCAATCATTGAATTAATCCTTGAGACGGAGCTATCAGCGGCTGCAATCCATTCTTTATAAATGTTCCCGTCAGTGTGTACATTTAACCACTATATGGTGCCCTAAAGAATTACACAATGGAATGAAAAATATATAAATATAAAAGGCCTTTATACACTGGGGACGTGACGAATAAACGACACCTACATGGCCTGGGAAAATGAGTCTATGGGCTTTTATTGTGAAAGGTAAGGGTAGAAGGAGTGGATCTGGTCTGCGCTGCTTTTTTAGGGGTTAAAAGTTGTTGTCTTGGTTCAAACTCCTTGTTCGCCTCCATGTTGTTGTTTTATCATCCTCAGAAATATAGGTGCAACTCAACCCAGTACACACAACATAACTATTGTTAATTATAAAAAAATATATAATTGTTTATTATAAAAAAGATATAATTGTTAATTATAAAAATAAAAAAAACTGGATCAAGCACAAGATGTGAGACCATCAGTCCAGATTGCCTGTGTCCTCTCAGACATGTGCATGAAACCACTTGTGACTATGATCATCCAAGACAGCATCATATGTTCAGTAAAATGCAGGCGTAAAACATATTGAAATCATTGCTATTTTTTATCCAGAGAATATATGATACGAATATTTGTAGGCCTATATTGTACTGTGTCTTGATCCTAATCCTATGTGGCTAGATATGAATATGAATATGAATATAAATATGAATATAAATATGAATATAAATATGAATATAAATATGAATATAAATATGAATATGAATATGAATATATATATTGTTTGTCGTAGGAGCAGTCTCAGAAATGATCTGAATAGGTATTGAAGTTGTGTTGTGTTTCAACAGTTTTGCAAATAGATGCTGCATTACTGTTATTATCAGGCTGCTCTAATAAGTCTCTTAAATTTCTCCAGTTGATCCAGAATGCTGCAGCACGTGTTCTAACAAAAACTAAGAAAAGAGATCATATTACTCCGGTATTAGCTTCTCTGCACTGGCTCCCTGTTAAATCAAGAATTCAACAGAAGAGGAGTTATACAAAATAACTTAATAAAAGTTAAGGCAACCAATGCAACAGTGCATCGAAACAGGACAATTAAATGTGGACTCTTAAATATTAGATCTCTGTCATCTAAGGGTGTACTTGTAAATGATTTAATATCAGATAATCATATTGATTTATTTTGTCTTACTGAAACCTGGCTGTGTCATGAAGAGTACGTTAGCCTTAATGAATCAACTCCTCCAAGTTATATTAATACTCATATTCCTCGAGGCACAGGCCGAGGAGGTGGAGTAGCAGCTATCTTTGACTCAAGCCTATTAATAAACCCTAAACCTAAATTAAATTACAACTCATTTGAAAGCCTTGTTCTTAGTCTTTCAAACCCGAGCGGGAAAGCATTAAAGTCAATTTTATTTGTTATAGTGTACCGTGCACCAGGTGCGTATTCTGAATTCCTATCTGAATTCTCAGAGTTTTTATCAAGTTTAGTCCTCAAAACATAAAGTTATTATTGTAGGGGATTTTAATATTCATGTGGATGTGTATAATGATAGCCTTAGTACTGCGTTTAGTTCATTATTAGATTCTATTGGCTTCTGTCAGTGTGTACATAAACCGACTCACTGTTTTAACCATACCCTCGACCTTGTTCTGGTATATGGTATTGAAATAGAAAATGTAATTGTCTCTCAACAGAACTCTCTTTTATCGGACCATTATCTAATAACCTTTGAATTTTTTCTACCAGAGTGTACGCCATTAGGCAAAAGTTTCTACACTAGATGTCTATCTGATAATGCTGCAGCTAAATTTAAAGAAGTGATTTCTTCAGGGTTTTATTCAGTACCATTGCTCAATATAACAGAGGACTCCTACGCTAGCTTTAGTCCGTCTCAGATTGACCATCTTGTTGATAGTGCTGCATGCTCACTGTGAATGACATTAGACTCTATAGCTCCTCTAAAAAATAAGCTAATAAAAGAAAGGAGGTTTGCTCCATGGTATAATCCTCAAACCCGCAAATTAAAGCAAATATCGTGAAAACTTGAAAGGATATGGCGTTCCACCAATGTGGATGAAGCGCGGTTAGTCTGGCGAGACAGTCTTAAAATATATAAGAAGGCACTCCGTAATGCTAGAGCAGCCTATTACTCAGCATTAATAGAGAAAAATAAGAACAACCCCAGGGTTCTCTTCAGCACTGTAGCCAGGCTGACAGAGAGTCACAGCTCTGTTGAGCCGTGTATTCCTATAAACCTCAGTAGTAGTGACTTCATGAACTTCTTTAATGATAAGATTCTAACTATTAGAGAAAAAATGTATCATCTACTGCCCTCAACCAGCACCGATCGATCCTCAAATACAGTAACCTTTGAAACAGCTGTAGAACCTGAAATATATTTAGATGGCTTTTCGCCCATCGACCTTCAACAATTGACTTTAACTATTTCTAAGTCTAAACCTTCCACCTGTCTCTTAGACCCGATTCCGACTAGGCTGCTTTAGGAAGTTTTACCTTTAATTAGCAATTCTTTATTAGAAATTATCAATCTGTCTTTACTAACGGGCCATGTACCACAGGCCTTCAAACTAGCTGTAATTAAACCTCTTCTTAAGAAACCTACTCTTGATCCAGAGGTGTTGGCTAACTATAGACCTATATCTAACCTTCCGTTCCTCTCTAAGATCCTTGAGAAAGCAGTAGTAAATCAGCTCTGTGACTTTATGCATAACAATAGTTTATTTGAGGATTTTCAGTCAGGATTTAGAGTGAATCATAGCACAGAGACGGCACTGGTGAAAATTACCAATGACCTTCTAATAGCTTCAGAAAAAGGACTTGTATTGTTAGACCTTAGTGCTGCATTTGATACCATTGATCATCAAATCCTATTACAGAGATTGGAGCATCTAATAGGCATTAAAGGAACCGCACTTAGCTGGTTTAAGTCGTATTTATCAGACCGATCTCAGTTTGTATATGTAAACAATGAAAGCTCGATGAAAACCAGGGTCAGTCACGGAGTTCCACAAGGGTCTGTTCTTGGACCAATTTTATTTACCTTATATATGCTTCCCTTAGGGAATATTATCAGAAAACACTCAGTAAACTTTAATTGTTATGCAGATGATACCCAGTTATATCTATCGATTAAGCCAGACGAAACTAACCAGTTCTCTAAACTTCAAGCATGTCTTACGGACATAAAAACCTGGATGACCTGTAACTTCTTAATGTTAAACTCCGAAAAAACAGAAGTTATCCTCCTAGGCCCAGATCACCTTCGAAATCAATTATCTAACGATATAGTTTCTCTAGATGGCATTGCTCTAGCATCCAGCACTACCGTTAAGAACCTTGGAGTTATCTTTGATCAGGATCTGTCTTTTAACTCTTATATAAAACAGATCTCAAGGACAGCCTTTTTTCATTTACGTAACATTGCGAAATTCAGGCAAATCCTGTCTCAAAGCGATGCAGAAAAACTAGGTCATGCATTTGTTACTTCTAGACTAGATTACTGTAACTCCTTATTATCAGGCTGCTCTAATAGGTCTCTTAGATCTTTACAGTTGATCCAGAATGCTGCAGCACATGTTCTAACAAAAACTAAGAAAAGAGATCATATTACTCCAGTATTAGCTTCTCTGCACTGGCTCCCTGTTAAATCAAATTAAAATTCTACTACTTACCTACAAAGCTCTAACTGGCCAGGCACCGTCTTATCTTAAGGAACTTATAGTTCCATATTACCCAACTAGAGAGCTGCGCTCAATCAATGCAGGGTTACTTGTGGTTCCCAGAGTATATAAAAGTAGGATGGGAGCCAGAGCCTTCAGTTATCAGGCTCCTCTTCTGTGGAACCAGGTTCCAGTTTCAGTCCGGGGGGCAGACACACTCACCACTTTTAAGAGCAGGCTTAAGACCTTCCTTTTTGATAGCGCTTATAGTTAGGGCTGGTTCAGGTTCGCCTTGGTCCAGCCCCTAGATATGCTGCTATATGCCTAGACAGCCGGGGGACTACCTAGGATACGCTGAGCTCCTCTCTCCTCTTCTCTCCCTCCATCTTTATGTATTCATCTCCTATTTATGCACATTACTGACTTCGCTTCTTCCCCGGAGTCCTTGTGCTTTCTCGCCTGGCAGGTTTCCATGAGTCGTGGTTATATCTGGACTGTGGTCGTGCCTCCTGCTGTGACCCTGCTGACACCCACTGCTACTATCCTTATAATTATTAATCACATTACTATTACTATTCCCTGTACCATTACGCTTATTGGCTTTGCCAGGTTTGTTGGTAATATGTTACAGTAACATATTAACAACACACCTGGCAACACCTCTGAAGTTCGTTAACATGTCCTCATTTGCTTCAGCACAAAGAGGATTTTTTCAAAAAAGATTTGTTAACCCTTGTGTGACATCCATCTTCTCATCTCACGATAGACAGGAAAGTTAATAAACATTTGTATCAAGATATTGACCTACTCACTTTATGAAAAGTGCCTCCAGATAACTTCTGTTATGATTTGACACAATATGAATAAATTGAATACCTTTAAAATGGATTTGTCCTCCACTTCATTCTTACTAAGTACTCATTTCTTTACTCACCATTTTCCAAAGTATGATGTGATGTTTCACAGTTGAATGTTATTGTGTAAAACACATTGAACTGCCTCGTTGTTCAAATGTCTACAAATAGACAATATAGAAGACATCCTCTTTATTGTGAATCATTTACAGTGAGGACACTGTGGTGTCTTCCAGTCTTCATGGCCTTTACTCTCACAGTTTTCTAGGTTAGTGAAGAGACACATCAGTCTGAATCCAGCAGCGGGCCTTGACCTACTTACCGCCTCTCATTTGTCTCCACATATTTTACAGCTAGACCACAGGCAATAAGTGTAAAATGTTAAGCTTAAAAGGGTTTTTTTCTATTATTGATGCTTAAAGGAGACATAAAATGCTCATTTCCAGGTTCATACTTGTATTTTGGGTTTCTATTCGAAATTGCCTACATGGTCTAATGATGTGAAAAAAACTCTTTACACATACTGTTTGTTTTAGTTTACCTGTACTCACCCTCAGTCTAAGACGCTCATTTCAATGGAAGAACTTAGTTGCTAGGCAACAGCTTGGGTCCATGTTTACTTTCTGTCCGCTGATGTCATCCACATACACTGTCTCTAGAAATAAAATGAGATGTACTTAGAATCTTGATGTTTAAAACTGTTAAATGTTCTTTATATTGTAAAGATGTGACATCACAAATCCAGACGACTCGTTTAAAGGCAGTGTCTGAATAAGAGCTGTGTGTTTTTCTCTATGGATTGAGTGTTTTGATTATTTCACAGTATTAATACAGCACTTACACTTTTGGGATATACCAAACTGGAATAAAAAAGTAGGCAGTTGTGGCTCAAGTCTTTCTTTTTGGTTCAACTTTAGGCTTTGACTCTATTTGGTAATATTGGTTACTTTTACAGTTGGAACAAAGGTTCAGTCCCCTCTGAAAAAATGTTTACTGAACAGATTACAGTTCATATTGAGCATAGTGAGGACTCGTCTAAATCAAGTTGACAATGCTTGTGACACACACAGAGCATCATGGAGGATGTATGTATATATTTTGATCTAATCAGATTTAGTTTTTCTTGTTATCTACTGACTGAATTGTTCAGTCACTGATTACTCAGCTGCTCTCCCACTAGTTATATTATTGTCAGTCTTAACTCAACAAGCCAACCAGGATTGCAGCCTCATAATTTTCATTTACATGTTTTTGTCCATGTCAAATAAATTTTCTCAATGCATCGCATCTGGTCTGTATCTCTATGTCAGTTTTGTTAATAAATCTCCTTTTAGATAAAAAAAAGAAAAAGAAAAAAAGAGAAGTTTATTGAACTGTAACATCAGAGGCCTTGTTGAACTATGGCAACATATATTTACAATTCCTTCCATACCAATGATATTTACCACACAGGTTTCAACTGCTGCTGCTGCTACTTTACTTGAGGTAATGCAGTGCAGCATGATATAACAGTGCCCTGCACTGACCGATCAACCCCTTGTCTGCAGCCCTTGAAATACAAATAAGTGAGTTAAAAACCACTTCAAAGAAGTTTGTGCAGTCTGTCACCCATCGCTCTCATGGAACTCTACTAATGAAATAAACATTACAGTCCACATAGATTGTGAGATTGTCCCTTCAGTCACTACCATGACGTTTCCTCAACACTTCCATGCTCCCAGAGTGTCACTGAGTTCCATCAACTTTATAATCTCCTTCTACAAATAGACACTTGGTATTTTCAAACACCGGCATGGCTTCTCTTACCCCTGCCTTGCTGTCGACAGCCAGCTATTCTGCTGCAGTTAGATGGAGGCAGCATCGCTGTCGCCATTATGGAAAAGCATACATATATTTCACAATACATACAATATTTGTTGAGATATCTAAATCTGGACCAAAGTGATGGACCGACTGATGATATCATCCCTAAATTTGCACCAGGATTTCACTAAATTGATTGATATTCATGTTACTAGATTATGAACCATTCCTACAGTAAAATGTACACCATTATTTGTGTGTTTCGCTGTATGGCTGTGTTTCCTCATGTTGAGATTTAGAATGAAAATTACTAGAATCCTTTCAGGTGCTGGTGGGCGTGTGGTCATGACGACGTGACGGCGTGACGGCTCATCCAAGATGTGGATGTCTGATAGTTGATCTGTGAGGTGGAACAGATGGCCCTGCTCCACCGTGGGCCTGCTCTGGATTATGTGGGGAAGTGACATAAGAGCCAGCCAATGCGCCGGGGGTTTATCGGGCCTGTGGTAGTGAAGTGAAGGATTCACATCTGCCAGGACTACTAATGTGTGTGTGTGTGTGTGTGTGTGTGTGTGTGTGTGTGTGTGTGTGTGTGTGTGTGTGTGTGTGTGTGTGTGTGTGTGTGTGGGTGTGTGTGTGTGTGTGTGTGAGAGAGAGAGGGGGGGGTTGTCTTTCTGGTTATTATGTTTGCCTTATAATATAAAATAATAACATTTTGTACAAATCAGGCTATGAATGATATATGAACAAACCCCTCTGTAAAAACCTTTAGAATATAGATATGAATGGGCGACTGTGGTTCGTGGTAGAGCAGGGTCGTCCTTCAATCAGAGGATTGGTGGTTCAAATCCTTGGGCAAGACACTTAACCCCAAATTGCTCCCGCAGGCTTTTCCTGCGGTGTACGAACTTTTCTTCGACACATCTTATCCCCTGTCATCAGGGTATGAATGGGTGAATGATGACATGTAGTGTTAAAGCGCTTCGAAGACTAGAAAAACAAGTGCAGTCTTTAAAAATACAGTCCATTTACCATTGAAAGTGGAAGGTTTAGTGTATGTAAGTGCTTCTGAAGTGTAGTAGTTTACTTACTTCTTTTTTTGTATAACAAGTGTGACGCCCCCTCCCTTCCACTAGGGGTCTGTGTCCGGTTTCATTTATTCATTAATTTAATTCATAGTAACCGCTTGGTGTCAGTTTGGTTGTGGCAATTCTCAGGACAGATCTAAGGTGTTCATCAGTTAACTGGGATCTGTGGCGTGATTTGTTGATGTTCATAAAACTCATCCAGTTTAAGGGAGTTGAACTTCTCCTTTAAGACGGAGTCACAATGAAGATCAATCAGTTCCAATTGCAACTCCTGCGGAGCTGTTTCATAGTCTTGATCTCTGATTTTTTCAAAATCAGAGAACCGACGGCAGAATTCTCCGTGCAGGTCGTCCAGCGATTTGCTGTATTTCTTCATATGTCAAGGGGCCTCTTTCAGTGTCGCTAGTGTGGGGAAATGAGTGAATGATTTGTTTGAAATTTGTCTTGAGAATTAAGTCAACTTGGCTTTGAAGGCTCTCACATTTGTGTACATTTTGCGAACAAATTGATCTTTCCCTTGTAGCTTCATGTTCAGCTCATTCGTGTGTGTCAATATGTCCACAGCAAAAGCAAAATCACAAAGCCAATCTGCGTCGCTCAGCTCCGGAAAATCGTCAGCTTTCCTGATTAACTCCAAAAATGAGCTAATCTCCCCTTTGAGCTCCCACACTCGTCGACATACTTTCCCCAAACTTAACCAGTGGACATGAGAGTGATAAAGCAAGTCCTGGTGTTCAGCATCTGTTTCCTCAAGGAAATGAATAAATTGACGATGCTGAAGTCCCCTCGCTCGTATAAAGAAAAATGATCAAGCTGCAATACAGACTTACACAGGGCTTCCTGATGGATTATGCAGTGTAGGAAAATTACATCCAGCTCAGGGTTTTCCTCTTTCACCTTATCCTGGATTCTTTTCAGCAGCCCGATGTTTTTTCCTGTTAAGTTTGGCGATCCATCTGTGGTGACATTGGCAAGTTTACACCAAGGTAGCTTCAGCCTCTCGATGACACCAGACATGCTGTCATACAAGTCCTCTCCTCGTGTTGTCCCCTTTAGAGATTCCATGGTCAAAAATTCCTCCGCTATCTCAAAATTGTCATTAATCCCTCTGATAAAAATTAAGAGCTGAGTGGTGTCTTTTACGTCGTTACTTTAGTCCAGTGCTAACGAATATAACTTAAATGACTCAGCTTTTTTGTTTAACTCGCTGGCTAAGTCTTCGTCAATTAGTTCTACACGGCGAGTCACTGTCCTGCGTGATAAACTAATTTTTTCAAATTTGTTTTTGCTCTCTGGACACAAGAGACCTGCTGTCTCTACCATGCATTCTTTCAAAAACTCCCCTTCGGAGAAAGGCTTGCTTGCCTTTGCTAATTTGAATGCTAGCAAATAACTTGCCTTGGTACTTAACTCTTGAATAGCACTTTGTTGGAGAAAAATATTTTGCTGAGTCTTTAAATTGGCTGCCAACCTCTGAGCAGTAGCCGCCCGTTCTTGCGTTGACTGTTTGCTAGCGTAGTTAGCATGCTTTCTGGAAAAGTGGCGGCTGATATTGTATTCTTTTAAAACCGCAACGGTTTCTTGGCAAATAAGACATACAGCCTTTGATCGCACTTCGGTGAAAAAATATTTAGTTGTCCACTCCTCATGAAACACTCGGCACTCACTGTCGACTTTTCTTTTCTTTGGTCCACTCATTGTTCCAGAAGGGCTCAATGCAGTGTCAAAGGTGAATTAGAGAGAATAGACCAGACTCCAGCAAAGTTCAATTGTGTCTGGAGTACGCCATCTAGCGGGATCAACTGAAACGCCGGGTATTGCAGGAAAAAGGCAAAATGAATGCGGTCTTTACTATAATTTGGACAATTTTGTACCAATATTCGACGAGCCAGATTAAAAAGCCCAATGGGCCGCATATGGCACGCAGTTTGCCCATGCTTGATTTAGAGTCTTCAATTACCCTAAACTGCATGTCTTTGGACTGTGGGAGAACCCGAAGAGAACCCACGCTGACAACATGCAAACTCCACACAGAAGGCCATCTAGCCCGGGAATCGAACCCAGGCCCCTCTTGCTGTGAGGCGACAGTGTTAACCACCACACCACCGTGAACAAGGATCTCTGCTCTTCCTTGGCTGACACAGCTGCTGATTTCTGGCATATTCACACATCCACACATGCTGACATCACTGCTTACTGACTGTCCTTGTATGTTTAGTTTAGTTTATGCAATCTTTAAATAAATGTCAGAGTTGACCAGTGCATGAAGAACAATGTTATTGCTTTTAGTGTCTCAACTCAAAGGACAAGATTACGTAAGCGAGTTTAAAGAAGTCCTTCTAAAGTTGAGATGGTTTGGCAGTGAAAGAACCCCCACATCTAACACCCTTTGTTGATATGAACCATGTCACTTACTATCATGTACAAAGCCCATTACACATGATGACTTCAATATTCGGCTCTGGAACCAAAGATTAGCACTACCTGGCATCAGGTAATATTCTTGGTGTTGCAATCTTTTTCTGTGTCACTCCTCCATGTCAAAGATGTCTTCCTATTTGCCACGTCGTGCACTACTTTCCATCACTTTATTTTCCATGTTGTTTTATGTCGTTGTAACAATAAATGTCTCTTGTTTTAAGACATGTTGGTTTTGCGTAATAACAGGACAATCATTGATATAAAAGTTATTATAAGAAGACAGAGCTCCGGTCTCTCCCTGCTGATCGTGGCTGGAGATTACACTGTGTGGTCTGAATGGCTTAGATTTCTCACTGCGTTTGCCAGAGCTGATATATTGCAGAGATGAAGCCGGGCCAGTAATTACACATGCAGCCTCAAAAACACTGTTTCACCAGAAACAGCAGTTTGTATGTAGCGATTTATTTCTGTCAGCAGAAGGTACATTAAAATACTCTCCCACTGGAGAGCTATAATCTAAAATATGCTTTCTCTAGAAGTTTCCATTGAGAACTGTTCCTTTGTTGGCAGAGATGACAGAAATCTTAGAATTCTGAATAATAATTATTGTTCAATGGATGTTGCCACACTACATGCTTAATGCAATGTGATACCACTACCACAAAGCAATGCATAAGCTCCCAATGGTTGTCGTTGAGAAGCTTTGCTTTTTCACATGGTCTTGTTGTCTGATCGAAGACTTTTTCTTGTTTATTAATTTACTCAGGTAAATTTATTTTTATAACATGTTCAAACAACATAGCCAGACTAAGACAACTGTAACACACTCCAAGAAATTAGCATGATACATTTATACTCTCAAATGGCTTCACCTCACTGCTATGATGAAACACTCCACATCGGACACACAGTAGGAAGCAGCAGCTCTGCTTTACCAGCAGATATCTCACAAGGCACCACCTAAAGCTCAACCTGGAGTAGACTGGACTCTCTTTTCTTAATGGGAAAGGATGTCCATCACTATTAACAATACTGTGATGATACCAACTTGAACAGCAAGAACCTGGGTGTGACCCTGGATGATGAACTGTCAGATTATTTGTCAGATTGCTTGGGATGCACGATCAGTTTAAGAACTATCCTAATGCACAAACATTTGCCCCTGTGTGAGAACAATTTAGAAGTCTCTGGGTGTTTCTGTAACTTAATTACACATGCTGTGATGTGGCGGTGTGCAACATACTGAAGGATTGAAGGATCTAAAGACAACTCATAGATTGGAGGGCGTGCAAAACATAGTGATGTTCAAAATGTATCTTATTTATTGATCGATCAGAATTGTGGACTTGTCTCTGTTTTCATTGTGTCTATATTATTGTGTTTTCATTGTGTCTATATTATAGTTTTTGTTTCTTGTGCTCTACCACAAATTGGTCCATCTAAGGCTGTTTCTTTTCTTTATTTTGTTTTTACAGCAAATTTGAGGAAAGAATTACGAAACATTAAAATTAAATGAAGCCCAGTGATCAGAACTTCTGGAACTGAAGATAGAATACAATATAGAATAGAATACCATCTGATGTTCAGTGTGTCCTCTGTTGACTGCAACCTCAGCCACCTCACCTCACCTCCTCTGAGTCCACTTCACTTAACATCACACAGATCACCATGTCCAGGGAGGCTGCACTTCAATGTCTTTATCTTCTGCTTACTGGAGGAAGTCTTCTTTATTTGCATCACGCACATATTGTCTGAAAAGCTAAGTTACCTATTATCATTGTAAGCATTGCACATTTTCCGATTGTTTGTGGCTTTCTTTGGCCTTTATTGGTAGTAATGGAAGAAGGACAGTCAATTGTGGAAAGAAAGTTGGAATATTAATAGCAATAATAGCAAGGGATTATAAATATTGCTGCTGACCAAACTGTGAAAATACCAAAGTTTGTTTCTTATCTAAGATGTTTTTTTCCTCTTGTGGGCTGTTGAACCTGCAGAGAAACCTTTCAGACATAAGGAAGACAAGTGTCCAGACATCCTCAGCTACCTTATTATTTTATATAACTGCACATTGCACTAAGGTCATATTAATATTCAGCTCTTTTGTGATAGAGTGGAGGCAGAAATCTCAGAGACAGATAAGTATAGACAGATATCTCTAAAAAAAGAGAACACCTTTGTGATTTTGGTGAACTGAACATTTATTATGTCCTATTGTTAACTTGAGTGCAACTCCTCTACTGTTTTGGACGTTGGTTATTTTTACATCTGACGTTTCAGGTATCACACTGTCGTGTAGACGCGGTGAGCTGCTGAATTCTCCTTCAAGCTGATCTCGGTATAACAGCGCCCCCTAGCGAAGGAAAGGACAACACGGAGCCAGCTTCTACCTGTCGGGTAGTGCTCATGTGCTGTTTGCGGTCTCTTGTCTGGCGGTGGACAAACAAAACGTCAAGAATATACGCTCACGAGTATCAGCTAGGATCAGATCTCAAAAATACCACGCGATCCTAGTTTTGCAAATACATTTTACCTGGGTAATTGCATTACGTAATTGCATATTTTTATTTCATCTGGCTCAGTTATTTATTACCAGAGAATACAGCCTTTGTTAAATGTTCAAATATACCGTTAACATTCGCAGTTCAATGCAAAAATACTCGCTTTTCCCAGTTTGATTTCAACGCCACACGAGAAGAACGGTTTGTTTTCGTCACATGACCGGAAGTATGTGTTGGAGGTTCAGCGGCGCTATTAGGAAGTGTGTGTGAGTGTGTGTGTGTCTATTTACAATGCAGCGACACGCAACTCTCTGAAGTCTTGAAATACAACAGTTACCCGTAAAGTCTCGGGGGATTACGCGTGTTTTCAATGAAGGTTGGTTTTGTCCTTGATCCCCTTTCGCCGCCAGCTGTCTCTGTGTGGTAGTGAGAGAGTAACGTTACTCAACCTTCGCAAGCTAGTTTTAGCAAAAGTGGCTAGCTAAGTAGGATCACACAACCTTGCCCTGTCCGTCCAACGACGCTGGGTTTGTGCTCTGTGCTAAGCTGTGTGGGGACAGCTTTTCAATAAATCCTTTGTGATTGCCAATGTTAGTGATTGTCGGAACACTCCTCGTGGTGCAGTTCATGTAACTAACGCTAACTGTCCCTGTCCTGAGTGGGTTTGACCAGACATGACCACCTATTGACAGTTGCGTGTTTGGCTGGCATGGACTCAGTAAAGCTGGGTGGATGAGGAGCTAACGTACAACTGTCGTCTTAGACGGTGAGTTGGTAACACTGCTGTTTGTGTGATTAAGCTGCTGCGTTGATGCTCACTTTAGTTGAGTTTAAGTTACTGTCACTCTGCCAACGTCGGACAAGAGAGAGGGCAGTCATTGGTGAGCTATCGACTGTGATTAGACACTGTCACTGCTTTAGTTCATTCTGTAACTAACTATAAGGCTGTCGTGGATCAGAAGAAAAAGCTCCAGTTTGGTGTCTGAAGTGCAATAATGACACCACGACATGATTAATAAAACATGTCCTACGTTTGTCAGACTTTGAACGCCTCCCCTGTGAGGGCTTCGAACGAGCCGGTCTTCAGGATTTCCTCTCACAGCTTGGAGTAGCTCTCATCAGCCCCTGAGCTACCAGGATGTTGGAGGGCCTTGTTGCCTGGGTGCTAAACACATACCTGGGAAGATATGTCAGCAACCTGAACACAGATCAGCTCTCCATCGCCCTGCTGAAAGGTAAACACGCTCGCATCCATCTTTCTGGTCACTGATTTTACATTTAACAGTTTTTATTCTTCCTCCTCTATATGGAAATCAGTTTGCATAGACTCAACAGATGGATTACTCGCTTCAAAGTATAAAATGATTTCAGCTGAACTGAATTGTTTCATCCAAACCCCATTTCTACTAATAAGGGAAGGCTGAATAACAAAAGCACCTCTCTGAACATCACAATACAGTTCACAGCATCACAATCTGCACCCTCCAAAATCATCATACAGTGGAATCAAAGCCTGTTTAAAACAGTTTACTGAACATAATCATCTTTATGAAGGGGGGATTCATCTTATTAGACTGCATTAGTGTAAGCCAGGTGTACTTCATAAACTCACCACTAAGTGTATGTTATTGCAGGAGCTGTTTTAATACCTTTAAAACCAGTGGAGTGATCCTTTACGTTGGAACGTAAAGGATCACTTGCTGTTATAAACAATTTAAATGGGTTTAATTGAAATGATCAACACCTGTTGGGAGAGTGAGTCAGTCCAAACTTGGTAAAGATGGTGTTGGTCTGTTCCTGTCGTTCCTCAGGTGCAGTGGAGCTGGAGAACCTTCCTCTGAGGAAAGATGCCCTCCGAGAGTTTGACCTGCCGTTTGAAGTTAAAGCAGGTGAGACACACTGACTGATGACCTGACAAAGTTTAAACACAACTAACAAAAACTATAACCAAAGTGGTGACCTCTGTTGAAGGCTAAAGGCTGCACATTTGCTGCATGGCTGTGTCTGTTCTGCTCTCATCAACCCTCTCTGATTGGTCCATGTGTTTTCCCTCAGAGTACTGCTCGGGAGCTATGTGCTTAAGTTAAGGTTATTATTTTTTAAGTTAAGGTTATTATTTTTTTTAAGCTGATGGATCTCAGTAAAGAACAAAAACTTTACCAATCAGAAATAACATCATATCTAACTCTAAACAATAGAGATATTGCCCAGGGCAAGTTAAAATGCCATGTAGGGCTAGTAACTTGACAGATTGGGCAAGTGGTAAAAATAATTAAACAGGAGCTGATGATGAAGGCAGCTAAGGAGTGAGCCGTCTCGTTTCCTTCTTGTATCTGTCGAGCGTTGCACATGCACAGTACCAATCGAGTCGCGAGAAAATGGTTACAGACAAAGTTTATGCGCAGTAGATCAAGTGATCATTTTTATTTGGATAAAAGATAAACATGACAATTAACTTTAATCTTTGTTGTTATTTGATAACCGCTAATAAATAACACAATTTGTATAGGGGCCAGTAAAAAGTGTATTAGGGCAAGTAGATTTCGGAACCACTTGACAGCAGTGCCGACAGAGCTAACAGTGTGGACCTGAGGGGGGACTGGAGGGTGGGTGCTACGTTTCAACGGGGCGACCTTATCTGCTGTAACCCCCGTATGAGAGCAGTGCAGAGGGGCACGCTCACATGCACTAAAAGCCAACCTGGCTTCGACAACAAAGCACAGAGATGCTCTGAGAAGAGACACACACACACACACACACATACACACACACACATACACATACACATACACATACACACACACATACACACACAGAATGACTTTTATCACCTTTACCATTGAACCCTGTAACTGTAATAGGGGCCAATAGTCAAATGGACATCACACACAGGTCATTATTTTAACCAGCCCCACTTTTTACATGTCGGGGCTGACTGAAAAATCACTAGTATTGTTAGATTATGTTGATACCAAAGCCTCTCCTGGAGGGATGAAGAACATCTCTGTTTAGTTGTTCTCTTTGGACCGGTAGCTGAAATGTCTCCAGAGCCTGTCAGTACATTCTGTCTATTGTAAGAAACTGAATGAGGATTTTCCTGTCTGGTGACGTGTGCTAATGTGAGCATGAAGGAGCAGCATTCTTCATCATACATACCTGCATTCACTGCTGATATGAAAGGAGTCTGAGTGAGTTTTGAAGGAAAAGCAAATGAGTTTGATCTGTTAAAAAGACAGCAGTACTAGAGACAAGGAAGGACCCCTGAAGGCCAACGGGAGGAGTATAATTTCTCATGTCGTCCAGCATTGATCTGTAACATTAGTCGATCCTTATGTTGTGACTCGCAATGTCAAAGATAATATCTGCATCTGGACTCCTCAGGTCTTTGGTGTTTCTGTGACAACGCTGTTGGTCAGAATTCTGTTATCAGCGTAACGGCCGTATGAGAGCAGTGCAGAGCGGCGGCCATTAGCGAACCAGTGAGGCACACACACTGGAACTTATGTAAACAGAGCAGAGAGAAGCTCTGATTACAACACACGCACAGAGGGAGTAACTTCACTCTCTGCTGAGGTAGACATGACTACTCTTTGTGTTGGCTGCTACTTTAATGCTCTGAATTCAGCACTTTTTTACTATAAAGAGCACAGTCTCTATACAGTCCTCACTGTATTACATTTAACTGCATTCTAGCATCTTTTTAAGAGAATGTCATTGGGGCCCTGAGTAGTGCCTGCAGGTCTTTCTTTCAGGCTACATATGGTTCCAAAAACCTTGGCCCCCTAAAACCCTCCGACTCCATGATGGACTGAACTCTGCTTGTAGTCACACTAACAGCTGAATAAAGCACCTTTCTTTAAGGTATATTGTCTAAATACAACAGTCAGCTTCAGGAAAAATGTCCCTCTCCCCGTAAAGGAAACTATAAATACATATCAGAATCAGAAATGATTTATTGATCATCGGGGGGATTTGGGTTACGTTACAGTTGCTCCCATTCTAGAATAGAAATATATAACATAGAAACATTATAGGAAAATATAAATAATAATAATTATATAAAAATATGTGCATTATTCTCCAATGTAACAACAATACACATGGAAAATACGAGTTAATATGTCAATTATGTATAATATATAACAAATAATAATGCTGAAAATGAGATCTATGATTCAGTGTGAATAGTATAAATAGTATAAACAAATAGGAATATTAGTGTAAATGACCAGTATAAATAAATACAGTGTTAATGCCAGAGTAAACCAGAGTACTAAGCAGTTGAATTATTGCACTAAATGATTGTACTGCTAAATCATTATTGCTCAGTTGATGATATAAGCTATGGGGTCATAACTGCTGATAGCAGTAAAAAAAAATCAATAAGTACATGTTGTATAGATATAGATATATAGATACACAACACTAAACAATCAAATGAACTTGGGCCAGTCACTTAAAAGGTAGGGCCACCTAAGAAGCTAAACCCAGGCCAATAAAAGTTCTGCTTGTTATGTGGACCATGTTGGGACACATCGGACCCCCATGGTTCTAAATGCCCCCACCTCCAGTTTGTAACACCGGCTCTCTGTTAAAGGTGGGTCCTGGTTGAACAGGCTCATGTAAGACAACTCATTTAGCTGTTAAAATGTCAATAAAACACTTACAGCACACGATTATACCCGATTCTTATCTGGTTTCCTCAGAAATGGCCTACAGACTGTGTTTTCTGTGTGATTCATGCAACACTTTGTCTCTGTCCAGGCTTCATCGGAAAGATTACTCTGCAGATCCCTTTCTACCGGCCTCACAGTGACCCATGGGTCATCTCCATGTCCCAGCTCAACCTGATCATCGGCCCCGCCCAGCAGCAGGAATATGACGGGGAGAAGGAGCGAGAGGAAGAGAGGGAGCGCAAAACACGCCTCCTCAAGGCTCTCGAAGACAAATTCAAAGTAGGTGGATCAACAATGTGGATCATAGAATGTGCTTTTTTTTGTCCCATGAATTATTAGTCATCCGTCCAGCAATCAAGTTTTCTGGTCTCCAATGAGCCCCAGAGGGACTCCAGAGCAGCTACACACCTGTTTAACATATTTTTTTGTGCTGCACGCCAATATACAACAACACAAGTTATGTTAATAATAATAATAATAATAATAATAACTTTATTTATATAGCACCTTTTAAAAACAAGGTTTACAACGTGCTTTGACAGACCAGCCAGCAAGACAGTGCATAAGAAACAAAATGAAATAACAAGTGACAATCAAATAAACAAATAAAATAAATAAAATAAATAAAATAAATAAAATAAATAAAATAAATAAAATAAATAAATAAATAAAATAAATAAAATCAAGTGATAATGGTAAAATATAGTAAACAAATATAAGATAAAATACCAAGACCTACCAAGTTCCTCAACTATTATTTCTGGAGTTCTCACGAAGATTTTAAAATTTGAGACAAAGAGAGCATTGCTATAAGATTGGTCTGGTGTCAGAATTGTCATTAAAAAAGAATCCCTATTTCCTCCTAAGGAAAACTGACAGCCTTACCCAAGTAGAATAATGGAATCAAAGATGTCGCTTGGCCCTCTTGACCTAATCTGTGTTTGTTGCCTCCTTACCTTCTTTTATTGTGTCTAACTTCTATTCTATTTTTGCCTTTGAAGTACTTTGTGTATGTACTGTGTGTGTACTGTGTATATGTATATATGAACAATGGTGTGTTTGTCTCCTCCAGAGTGAGTGTGAACAGAGGGGGGAGTCTTACTGGTACTCTGCCACTGCCTCAGCGGTCACCAGGATTGTCGAGAACATTGAGGTAAGCCACCCAACATTAGATACTAGAGCCGGGACTGTGTGAAAAACATCACATGTATCCGTTAGAGCTGTGAATCTTCACTGGGTTTAGGACTCTTTACCTGTCAACGATTCTCTATGTATCCATTTTAAATTTTCTATATGACTGCACATGGCTGCTTTTTCATCAATTCAATTAAGAAACCAGACTCCTGATTAAGTTTTGTTACTGCATCCATGAGAAACCGTTCAATTCCACATCGCGATGCTTCTGAGAAAGGAGATATGTCCATTTATTCTAAGCCTTTCCTAAAACAACATATGGTCATTGACACTGGGTTTTCTTGCTGTAATTATTCTTCCTCATCCCACTGGCCATTAAAATATATTTTTTCTGGATCTCAATCTAAGTAGTTGGAGACAAAATATGAGGCTTCAGCACCTTGAGTTCGGGTCTCTGTCTACCAAAATTTGCACTAAAAAGACTGTAACTTGGGCCGACATCCACATTCGTTCAGACCGTTGAACTTTGGAATACATTTCGGAGGGATCATGGCCTGTGGGTTTTGTCCCTCATCATGTACACGAGAAGGTCACGATGAAGAGATCTTTAATGGCCAGTATGAACATGAGGAACGATTCCAGCAAGTAATCCCTGAGTCAGTGTTCATATGGGAAAATAAACTGGCAACTGTTTATGATACAATATAATTATACACAACATAAAAGTTACCCATACAACGGCATAATACCTGAATAAGTTAATACCTTCCAAATCATAATTTGGTACTTGTTATTGTTGTGGTACACACTGAACTCTGATTTTGTCATGCTTATGTCAGCTGAAGATCCAAGACGTTCATCTTCGATTTGAGGATGACGTCTCCAACCCAGAGAAACCCTTTTCCTTTGGGGTTTGCATCAACAACGTTTGTGCTCAGAACCCCTCCAAAGAGACGGTAAGTGTTCACTCAAAGCGACTTAAACTCACACTTCAGTTCATTTTTTTAACCTTTTGTTAAAGGAATACATGCAGTAGACAAGTAATACATTACATTCACCCAAGAAGTGTTTCTTGTAGTGATACATTTATATCTTATATTTATAATAAATGTGCTCTGGCTCGTATTGGTTCTCAATAGTTTGATCGGTGCTGTCTCATAAGGTCGACACGGTGACAGTTTATCTGTGTACAGTTGTCAGTTGTGTCTCTAAGAGAGAGAGTGGTAGTTGATTCATGATACGATCTCTAATTAAATCACTTAATATACAATGTTGTTAAGAATAGGTAGATAAATAAATAAATAAAGGCTTCAAATAGAGCCTGTAATCAGTGATGGGTATCGCTCGAGACTGCTCCCGGGATCAGCCCCACTAAGTATCATTCTGTTGTAGTTGATTCAGGACTACTACAGGTCATTGTTTTGTAAGTTATAAGGGATTTTCTTTGTATTTGCAGGTCCAGAAGCTCCTCCGACAAAAGCAGCTGGAGATAGAAGACTTCAGCGTCTACTGGGATACACAATGTGAAATTCTGGGAAAGCTGCCTGCAAATCAGATCCAGGTCAGAGACTGGATTCAACAGATTTAGATCTTAGTAGATCTTACTTGGTTCTCCATTTCACATTTCTTTTACAAGTTCACCCTAATTCACACTTTACCAGACTGAACCACACGAACACCACAATAGAGACGTTCCTGTAGATGCACACAGCACGGCATACGGCATTGATTCAGAGGGATTTGTTTGCTTGTACTTGGGGCTGGAAGTGAGTTGTGCTTCCAGGTGTTTTTAATAATTAAATTCCTAACCATAGCTGGTGATTTTCATTAATGAATGATTGGTGGAGCACTTTTACTGTAAGACTCTCGGATCCTGCCAGTTACACATCCTCTTAAATGATCTAGTACAAGAGGTAAAGTTCCATATGAGTGTTCTGATTGTTTTCTAACTGTGCAGGATGCTATGACCCAGTGCATGCAGAGCCGGGAGCACCAGTACATCTTTGAACCAGTGTGTGCTTCAGTGCTGCTCAGGAGAAACGCCTCCAAGGAGCCTCTGAGGTCCCGACACACCCCGCGGATTGAAGGCCAGGTTCAGCTGGAGCCCTTGTCCTTACGCCTGTCACAGGTCTGTATGAACAACAGGTCATATATCTTATTAATGTGTTTCTATTTATTATTTAGTCAAGTTGGTTTCATTCCCAGATGCACTGGTGTTTAGAATCTGTATTCACATGCTGGGGTTATGGATCTAAAACAAACTAAAAGTAGACACTGATTATGAAACAAACATTTTTTATTATTTTAATACTTTTTTGGGAGGGGATTTTGAATAATCAGAACAACAGTGCTACCAAGCCAATGATTTAGGGTTTAAGGTAAGATTTAAATGTTTCTGAAGGAGCCTATATTTGCATATTTATATTATAATATTCAATCTTGTGTTTTTTTTTTTTTTATCTGCTCCTGTTCTAGTTATCTATTAATCCAAACACTTCTTCCATGTTCAACCTTTTGTCTTGATACACTTGCTTCTATTAAGCCTTTTTTAAGCTTCCGTCAGCATCATTCCACACCAGAGGCCTGTTTCACAAAGAGGGTTCAACATACCCAGGGTATCTTTAAGTTATCTGGTTTAACTCCCCCTAACAACCGCACTACCGCTAAACGTTCCCACAAAGCTGGTTATCAACTCTGTAAATCAGTCAGTGCGTTCACATAAAGGGGCGGTGTTAGCAGCATCTGACCAATCACAAACAAGAAAAGTCTGCTGCATTTTAGAAATAAGACTATATTATCAGAGAAATATGAAGAAGTTAAACACATGATTCAGGCTGAAAGTAACAAAGTTTAAACTGACAAACGAAGGAACGACAGCTGGAAGAATCCACTGACTGTGTGAATGTGTGAGTGAACACATTTATAATATCACTGCTTCATCTAGAGCAAAATTGATTTGAATATAATAACATGTGTGTACGCTGTTAATATAATGTGTTGCAGCAGTATTCTTATTCTTTCAGACTCAAGGCTTCTGGTGTGAAATGGACAAAAAATAAATAAATATAAAAACTTAATTCAAAGCAGTAAGGTTTCCTTCTGTAACTTCTAATCAGATAAACAAACACTGAAGTAAACGGAGCAGAGTGACACGACTCGGACATGTCACACAGAAACACACGGCTCAACAAGCTGACTCACACAATGAATATATGATATGAATATATGATGAGAGAATATATAGCGATATCTTTTTTCTTTTTTTTATTTGCTCCGAAGTCTGTTTCACACCACCAGGGTAACAGATGAAAGAATAAGGCTAAATGTTGTCACACACTCCATCAGAACACATCTGTAACACATTAACTTAATATAATACACACATGTTATTATAGTCGCTAACTAGGTGTTCAGTATCAGTAACCATGGCTATCTACCCCGGTAAAAAAATTAACCTCCGTCATGGAACTGAAACCCAGAGTTAATATTTACAGTGAAAGGTCATTGGTCGCTGTAATTGTTCCTACTGTCCATATTTACCGCAAAGAAATCCCTTACTCATGCGATTTTCGATGTAAGTGACGTGAGGCAGGACTCACAGTCTTTATTCAGTACAAAAGCACATGACCATTGAAGCGCATATGAGGCAGTCAGAGAGATCACATAGGGATCTACCAGAGTTCTGTTGAAGATTCATATTAGATTCAGCTGAACTAGGTTGAGAGAATGAGGACTGTGGATTTGGTCCCTCATCACTTAGATTGGCTTTGCTTTAAGACAGAATCTCTTCACAGGAGGAGAGACCAATAACTGGGCAGAGAAGAATTGTAATTAATCAGTGAATGAAAACCGTGTCAGAGATAAGAGTATCTGCTTCATAAGCTAAATGCATTTCCAGCAATCGGCTAGGCTAAAAACAAGCCTGATTAGTCTGTTGCAGGCCACAGTTTGGCCTTTTTCGTGGCTCAAATTCTGTCATCCATTGTAATGTTGGTCTCATTATATACCGGATCATATGCAGATGAATTGCATACCCAATATGTTGTGATCCACTAAAGTTAGGCACAATATGAGAAGAATAAATCTTTGTTTTTGTTATCTTAAAAACCAACCATCTTGACTGTAAGGGGGTGAGTGGGACACACTGAGGGAGATTCAACTCTTGTTTGTTTTTTGAGTGGAGAGGGAGAGCTTCAGTCTACTGAGCATGCTAACAGAGCAGTGACTGAGTGTGTGTGTTTGTTCTCTCGCAGGTCCAATACCAGCAGATCATGGCATTCCTTAAAGAGCTGGACCGTCGGGAGAGAGAGATGCTTTACCGGAAGTGGAGACCAAAAGTGCCCATTTCTGGGAGGTAAGTTCATTTTTATTTCATTGTGGGTGCAAACAGTCAGTTGTTCCTTGAATCAGTTCTGAGCCTGTCATACTTTGTTTTTACTAGCAGCTGCCGGCAATGGTGGATGTTTGCCATCCAGGCCAACCTGAGTGAGATCAGGGAGCAGCGGCAGCGAGGAAGCTGGAGCTTTGCCCTGCAGCGGGCACGAGATGCCCAGACCTACACCAGCCTCTACTTCAGAAGGCTTAAAGGAGTCCCACTGAGTCCTCAGGAAGAGGTACGACACTGTAATGATCTATCAACAGACATTATAGTAAATAATATGCTCATATCCTCAAACACAACACACATATTAGTCTGGGAATTAACATGAATGAAATGGAAATAAATCAAATGAGCACAGGCTCTATATACCATGTTATACCCAGATAGCAAGAGACCCAATTGTAAACCTTTCTAATAAAAATCTGAGTTGAACTTACATTTTTCTTTCTATTGGCTATGGTGAAATGTCACTATTGCATAAGATGGTGGGTGTGGCATTGTTTGTTAAGATGAGGGGAGAAAGCCAGGGAAAAGCCCTAATGCAATGCTCTGTCCAGATAAATAGCTACGCAGTTTGATTAACCCTCCAGAGGCCAGGACGTATCATATAAAATGTATTCACTCCAGTAATATAAGCTAACTTGAACGCATGTAGCCCTTTGGCTCAGACAGTGCCGTAGTGTGTCTGCACATAATGCACTGTGGATACAGAGGGTTGATTCCTATTTAACTGGATGCTGTAAAAGGATCTATACATGTGATGGAAGAGTGCTGCTGAATGTAGGGCTCTCACAATACTGTGTGGTCACGTCTCACTCAAACACATTTGCACTTCATAAACGGACACTAACAAGCTTTCTAGAGCTGAAAAGATTGTTGATTGATGCAGTTCTGATTAATAGTAAAATATATTCCGGTAAGTTCTAATGTTATCATGATGTGTTTGTGTAATTTCGAGGATGTAGTGTCTAAGCAACTGATAAGACATCATTAAAACTACTAATGACAAGATTTGTTTTAACCAATAAAAAAATATATATGTATTTCCTGTGTTTTTATGAAGACTAAAACACTAAATTACTATAACAAAGTAAAAAGTTAACCTTTCAAATTGTTGTTGGTTAACACAGTGGAGTGTAGACCAGAGTGTTGAAATGATCTTTGTAGTCCAGCTGCTATAATCAAACAAAACAACAAAGGAGATCTGTATCTGTCAATATGGATTGGATCATCAATGATCAATTAGTATCAGCGGCAAAAAAACGGGATCAGAGATCTCTGAAAGTTATATTTGCTCCCTTTTTTCTTTTGTGCTGATCCAATCCGTGACTCTGATCAGTTTTATGATCCTTTGCATCTCTACAACTTATAATTGTTTCAGTCAAATCTCTGGCTTCTAGGCTCACCAATGTGAATATGGGCTGGTCGTCTATGACTGTAAACACAACATCTTTGAGTTAGGTTGGTCCCTGGCTCCTTTCTCACCTCTGCACAGCTAACCTATCACAGAGATGATGTACTTTCAAACACACTTACAAACACACTTCATTGTACTGATGCCTGAGCTTGTCTTCATCACCTAGAGTGAGCTGGAGCGAGTGGAAGAGGAGCAGACATTAGAGGAGCTGCAGAGTCTCAGAGAAATTGTCCACGACTGGTTTCGAAAGGAGGAAGAGATGGCAGAGGTGAGCTGAGATGATTCATACACTAGTTGTTCAGTTGTGTATATATAAAAGTTCCAACATGTCCAATGGTTTTTGCCTTACGTAAACTCTTGTTAACTTCACTTAGCTTCAACTGATGACATAAAGATGGCTGCTAGTACTCCTTTATCAAACATTCACTGATCCTCTGAATGTGGAGGATAGTTAGTTCTAACCTGTGTTCTTCCTCTGCCTCCTGTTCCAGAATGTGCGGGAGCCCAGCAGTGACCCCCAGCCCTGTTTACCCACCACATCTATCCCCAAGAGTGGGAGCTCAGGAATGATCCAGTACCTGCAGTCCTGGTTCCCGGGCTGGGGGGGCTGGTATGGAGACTCCCAGGACCCAGACAGGCCAGAAGAGCTCCTGCCCAGCCCATCCTCCTGGGACATTCTAGGTTAGAGACTCACTCGTTTCTGGGGACAGAAAAGGGCTTTTTTAATTAAATTTTCTTTACATTATATATTTTGTTACATCATATAATTGGTGGCATAAGTCTAGACTCCGGTATAATAAATTGGATTTTTGGTATTCTGTAGTGTTGGTTGAAATGGTATTCTGTGCCTTCTGGCTGCTGACCCTGATGATACAATGCTTCTCCAGCAGAGACAGAGGACCTGTTTGACCCATTGGAGGACTCTCACACTCTGAACACATTTACCAGGCGAGATCACCTGTTCGCCCGGCTGGAGTTCTTACTGGAAAAGGGCGGGGTCACACTCTTCCACCAGGACAGGAGGGGGGGCGCGCTGCACGAGAGCGGGGTTATCCAGTTGGAGTTCTCAGGTACACAGATGCAGTGTTTGGACAGATGGACACATGTTTCATGCTTTTCTGGGTTCAGAGTGTATCAATATGCTTGTTAGATCCATATCAGTGTAGTCGGTTCACTGTATGAATGTGACCAACACTTGGAGAACGTGTTCACACAGGTCCAGTCACACCTGGAAGCTGCCCAGTATAGTCAGTCTGATCATTGAGCAGATTAAGGGCTTTGCTCAAGGGAAACTCAGTGGTGGTATGAGGGAGACGCAAGCGCTGCTTTTCACTACCCGGCCCAGATTTAGGAACCTTTAACAACCTTTGGACATCTGATGGCTGACTGGCTGATGATTAATCTTCAATGTTCTATTTTGAGAATTGATTGATCTTCTAGAAATGAAAATGTCAACCATTCTCTGGTTTAAGTTTGATATTATATTTGACTGAATATCTTCCTTGTTTGGACTATAAACCGGAAAAAAACAAGACATCTTGAACCCTTGATGGGCAATTTTATGACAGTTATTGAGAACGAAACAATAATGAACAGATTAATTGATCAATCCTTAATTACAATCCAAGAGATTCCACAGGTCAATAATGAAGGGAGAGGGTTGAATGTGAGTTTAACTTTGACTCTACTACTACGCTGGATGTGTAGTCCACTGAGTTAAAGGTGTCTTTGTCCCATAGACTCAGAGCATGTGCACTACTGCCTCTCATTGACTGTTACCATGCGTCCACAGGGGTGAAGGTGACTTTGGAGTCTCTCCCTCGCTCGGAGTCCTCCCTGCTGTCCGTTAAGCTGGGTGGTTTGTTCCTGAGAGACTTGACTACTCAGGGCACCATCTTCCCTGTCCTGGTGTCTCCTAAAACGGTAAGCAGTGATGGAGCGGGCTGAGAAGAGAGCTCATAATGTGGAGAAAAGTTTGAAAAGTCCTAAAGAACATGATATTTGTGTTACGTTCTACTGCGTGTTGTATCATGCTTCTCAAGTTTTCAACATCTGTCACTTAATGTAGGACAAAGTTGTTGTTGCCATGCACCAGCCAGCTGGCCCGTCAAGCAGTTCCTCTGGTAAGATTTCTCTTTTCTTTTTTTAGTGATATGTGGCACTTCAAGCTTGTCTTTAGAGTTAAGAGTTTTATTGTAGTAAATCCATTTCCCATTTGCAAATGAAGATCTCCTGGTTGGCTGGTGAGAAAGAGAGAGATAGACTGGATGATGTTCAGATGAGAATACTTCTAAATATAGAAGTAGAACACACATGTTTTTGTCTTTAGATTCATGACATCATGTCCAGAGTTGCCTCTATCTGTTGGGAATTAATAGTTGAAGGCTTACTTTCATTACTTCTATGGATCCGAAGTTGAATTCCAAGGCTCACCTGACTTTTCTTTTTAATTGGCTGGGAAGCTTAAGGCTGGATTCAACAGGAGGCAGAAAGATACAAGCTCTTGAGGAGATACGCCTACTATAAGGCACTATGACATAATCATGTTAATTAGGTTTAACCTGCCAATACATAATCTTATCTCAATTATTATATAATGTAATACTTCATCTGTAATTGTGGCATTGTGATACTTCAGATACTTTCATATTGACTTGTTAAAGCTATCAGAGGTCTACTAGTCTGGTCATATATGAGACATTATATATTTGAGTATAGATGACCTTCAAGAGGAGATTTTTTACTTTCTTTGTTTAGTTTTATTTAAATTTCTGCCTCGCTGGTGGTGTTTCAATGAAATGCCAGTTTGCTCAACACTCTTTATTTAAGTGCTTGTGGTTGCAGATTTTTCTGATGGGTATTTTTCATTATAAATACTCAACAATATTTTTGATGATCATCACTATACCTTAGTGTAGTGTAACTTGGCCTCTGCCCAGTCACCCCTACAGAGAAGCTAAACTCCGGTTAAGTTTTAGATTCAGAATCGACTCTCAAAATATGCACAATTAAAAATATTATGCATTATTATACAGTAAACTATCCAGAATCGAATTGGAAGCTCCACCTTGAACAACTTGAAGTACATTTAACTACATTGTACTGATAATGGCCCTCTTTCACCTGTCTCTTGAAGTGAACATTTGAATATAGGACTTTTACGGTTCACTGTGTTAATTGTTTTACTATTGATAGTTTCACTTAAAAACAGTTTTTGGTTCTTCTTCTACAGCTGCTAATACCAACATTCCCAGGGCCTTTGCCTGGGTCCCTCAAATCACTAAATCTGTCCCTGATATGTGAACATACAGAAAGACAGATTAGATTCCTCTCTGTATAGTTTGTATACATGTAGAGCTTACTATGCTGTTATACCATCTTGGTCTGTGTGCAATGACATATAAAAAAAGGCTGACATGTGTGTTTTAAATTGGAGACTGATGGTTGAAATCATCTATGTGTAGGGGGAAGTCCTCATCAGTATTTTCAGTCCATCCAAAATTTCATAGTGTGTGGTGTAATGACATATCCAGCCTCTAGGGGCACTCTTGTTTGTTTATAAGCTACAACATCTCTTACAGTATGGATGTGGGAATAACCCGATTCTGGTTGCAGTGTGAGCATAAACGCATCATACTCCCACCAGCTTTCAATGGATGGATACCAGTTTGTTTGTTTTTGTGTTGTCAGGATACACTGCTGAGTGCTCACAATCACCAGTGTTTGAGATGATTTATGAGCGTAACCCTGTGAGGTGTAAGTTTGAGAGGAGACTGGAAGTGAACACTAGTCCATTGAACATCATCTACAACCCACAAGCAATCAAGAAAGTGACTGAGTTCTTCTATAAAGGAAGAGTTCATACCTCAGGTAAGTACTGAAACTCACTGCCACTTTTCGGATTGCATTCATACATTTTGTACTCTGCATACATTACTCAGCACTTCTTTATGGACATTATATTTACAGACAGTTGCTACAAAAGTTTCCTGTACGAATGTATGTTTTTATTGTTTTTTAGGCGAGATTATACTAATCTGAACCAGAGTTGATTTTAAAAGTCAAATTAAACAAGAGATTATAAAAATGTTGATAAAGAAAAAATCAAAGGGTAAGGGATTTCTGAGCAATAATGCAGAAAAAATGACAGTCCTAAAATTGTATTCCGAGTGGGAATTTCAAATGTCACACTAAATTTGATAACATTTATGATAATAAAAAAAAATGCATTTATGTGTGAACTCTGATAAGATAAGTATAGAAATCCATCAAATCCTTCATCATAACTTCAAAGAAACAACATTACTCACCTGTATTCTGAGTTAATTCAAATCAAATAATAATGATATAATTTCTCATTTATGTCTGATACAGTTTAATACCAGCAGATTCCTGTATTTGAAATATGATATCTCTTTGACCATCAGGTTTTGGATATCAGTCTGAGCTGGAGCTGAGAGTGGCAGAGGCTGCCAGGAGGCAGTACAATAAGCTGAAGATGCAGACCAAGGCAGAGATCCGACAAACCATTGATCAGCTACTCGTGGGAGAGTTTATCGTAAGAGAGATTCACTGGACATTGACATGAAATAACTGGCCGTTGAATCGTTTCTAAATGCCGCTGATGTGTTTGCTTTGTAGGAAAACAGTAAGCGTTGGACAATGAAATTGGACATTTGCGCACCCCAGGTGATTTTCCCTGATGACTTCCAGTCAGAGGACCCGATGCTAGTTGTTGTTGATTTAGGCAGGATTCTTCTCACAAACTCTCAAGGTAAAACATAATCAGAAATAAAAATGATTCACCCAAATATCTTCATTCTTTTGTCTGAAGAGGTTTCTAACTCAGCTCATACCTGTTCTTATTCCTTTTCTTTGAAGATGACACTAAGGCCAGCTCAAAGGCTGCTCAACCTGAAAGGGAAGACATGAGTGATGATGAGTACCAGACACCCCTTGGAACCCCACCAGAGTCTCCACCACCTGAACTAGACATGCCTTTAAAAGAACAGCGCAAAAGCCCTGACCTTTCCAGCCTCAGATCCCCTGAAAGTACACAGGCCTACAGCAGAAAACTTTACGAAAAATACTCCTTGTCCTTTAAGGATCTCCAGATAATGGTTGGTCGCTGTAAGGACAACTGGAAACATCTTCAAGAGAGTGAGGTAGGGCCTACTCACGTGGTAGAGAAGTTTAATGTGCTGCTACGGCTTGAGCAGAGACTTCGCTACACATCGGACCCCCAGCTCCCCGGGGCTGTGCTGTCAGGAACTCTACCAGACCTCAAGGTCCATATCAACCTTGAGAAGATGACAGCCCTTAGGAGTTGTCTGGCTAGGCTAAGCAGTCCACCTGTGAGTGAAGGGGACAAAAGCCAAGACAAAAGTCCAAATATAAGGTCTCCCGACCCCCTTACCCTCCGTCATGACAAGATCTTTCAGAGGGAGGACAGCTCCTGGAAGCTGCAAGGTTCAGCCAAGAACCTGACCCAGAGCGTGATGACTTTGGAGCAGCACACACGGGAAGTCCTGGTGGAATCCCGTTTACTTTTAGCTGAATTCAACATTAACTACATGCAGCTTGGTGTAGAAAGTGACGGCCGCTACATATCTGTTCTCAAGGTATTTGGCACAAATGCTAATTTTGTCAAGCGCCCCTATGATGCTGAAGTCTCTCTGACTGTCCACGGTCTTCTGCTGGTGGACACCTTACAGACCTATGGCTCAGACTTCGATCTCCTTGTGGCTTCTCATAAGAATCTCAGTTTTGACATACCCACGGGCAGCCTCCGAGAGAGCCAGCCTTCGTCCCCTGTGTCGCCTGATGGCAGGTCCCCCGAGCATCAGGGCCATCTTACTGAGTCCGTCTCTGGTATGTCCATGGATAGAATCTCTCCCTTCAGTTCTTTTCTCAAAGACCAGGAGGCCCTTATTAAGCTTGAATACCAGTTTGTGAGCTCAGACTGCCCATCCATGAACCTGGACAGCTCCCTTCAGGTGACAAGCATGCAGGTCAATAACTTGGACATCATTCTCAACCCTGAGACGATGGTGGAGCTGCTCAAGTTCCTGCAGAAATCTTTCCCCAAAGAGGAAAGCACCTGGACATCGCCAGTGCAACAACACACAACACAGCTTTGCAGTGAGGAAGAGGAGGGGACATATCAGGGCACCTATGACCAGAACAAAGAGCTGACTGTGGAGATCCACCGTCTTAACCTGCTTCTCCTTCGGACTGTGTCCACTGGCACGGTCCTTGGTGCTGAGAAGAAAGGGTTGAAGATTGCCACTGCCAGCATCACTGGCACCAAGGTCAATGTGTCCATGGGCAGTCGGTTGGACATCAATGGTTCACTCGGGTCCATGCAGTTGGTGGACCTGACCCAGGAAGGAGGCAGAAGCCAGTTTGTGGTCAGCATTGGTAGTGCTAACAGTTCCTCAACTCTCGGTGGATTAACATTCCTTGCTGACACAGGAGGTTCTCCCTCAGAAGCTTTAGATTTTCGCCTTATGGAGAAATCCCAAGGGGAGTGTTCCTTGCAACTTCAAATGGCATCCTTGCACTATAACCACTCAGCCAAGTTCCTGAAGGAGCTGAGTCTGTCTGCCAATGAGGTAGAAGACAATTTCCGCTCCATGCTGAAAAGTGCTGCCACCAAAGTGTCAACAGTTCTAGCCACCAAGACGGCAGAGTACAGCGGTATGGTTTCGCTCTTTGAGACTCCCTCAAGGAGATCTCGGACCCAGAGTCAGAGCTGGCCTTATCCATTTGAGGAGGAGGAGGATCTTCCCTCGGAAGAACCTGAATCCGCCTTAGACACATTCTTGGTGAAGCTGACCCTTAATATCAGCATTGAATCCCCAGTTGTGTCCATTCCACGTAAACCTGGACACCCTGAGCTCTTGGTTGGTCACCTAGGAAGCATAACGATCCAGAATTTTGTCACTGGGCAAGACTCCGAAGGAGAGAGGTTGCAGGTGTTGGTGAGGGATATTCGACTGTATTCTGTCAACTTGAGTCATTTGGTCTTGAAGAGGGCAACCAGAGAGGATATGGCTGGCGGCATGTCACCATCCCACAATGGGAGCATCACTCAGGATGAACCACAGTTTACACGTCAAGACTTCTTTGAATCGCTCAGCCGTGGAAAAGGTGAGAATGTTACAAATGTTGAGAAAAGTTGTATTCAGAATGCTAGTCTATGTGCAAATTATGCAAGCATACGTTTTAAATGCAGCTTGTGATGCAAGCTCACGTAATCCATTTTCTTCATCAGCTTTCCACATATTGAAAGACACCACTATACAGTTCACCCTGGAGAAAGTACCCGTTGATGAAGACACCCAGTTCTCCTTCAACACAGAGGAGCCCTGCAAGAGCACAGGGTTACTGAGAATTGAGGGCAAATTCGTCAACCCCGTTCAGGTATACACCATATCACTACAGTAAATTCTCTTCTATAAACAGCTATTCAAATAATATACAAGTCTCAAATACTAGCAGTATTTATATACTGCAGTTTCCAACTTGAACTAAGAGACATCAGTTCCAAATTATTTCCATTAAGCTACTGGAAGGTTCTTAATATGATCCATGCAGGAAGTTAACTACACTGAATGGAAAAAGTGACAAGTAGAACAACTGGAATTATTTAGAAAGTGATGGTTTTCACTTTGGTAAAAAGAGAAATTGAGAGCAACATATTGTGAGTATAACGTGACTTCTGCTGTAGAATAATGCCATGGACTTTAACAGTGTCCTGAATTAATCAAGACAACACATAAGTGTGGAGTTTGCATCAACAGCAAACCAGGAGGCTTCTTCCTGTAATAAACTGGGAAAAATTTAGAGTAAAGAGCCTGTTTCAGACAAAGGCCTGTCTTCTTCTGTATTTAAAATCAATACAATTCCCTGACACTATGTGATCATTTAAAGCACCGTACAGTAGATTACATTGCAACTTAAAGTAACTTTGGATGTTGCAGCCATCTTCACAACCGACTTTGAACAGACTCTTTGATTAAAGTTTTTAAAGGCCCTGCACATCCATGGTAGGCTCTCACTGGTTTTGGCTCGTTAGACCTCATATCATAAGATATTGTTAGGACAGAAACATTACATCCTTATTATTCCTGTAAGGGCATGAAGTTTGGTGACCATCCAGCATAGTTCCACCTCCCCCTCTAGTTGAACAGAGGTCTAATCAGATAGAATATGTAAAACCATCTGTTCAATAAAGTTGGGGTTTCTGACTGGTTATTCATTGTATCAATATTTGACACTCTGGTTCTAGGTGTTCCTGTGCAAGCCTGTGTATGAACAAGTCCTCCAGACATTGGACAATTTGTCTCTGATTGAGGAGCAACGTGTCACACCCAGCCAACCGCCCACACCCCCTCCACCAACTCCTTCCTCCACCAGACCTCACCGTTTTCCTGACCCCCAGGGAGGGCTGTTTGCAAGGGACCCTCCCTATATCAGCTTTTCCCACTCGTCGCTCTCCTCCCCTTTGCCTCTACAGTCTCACCAAACCTCTTTACCAAACACATTCACCCAGCTCAAAGTCACCTTACATGTGGCAGAACTGCAAGTCCAGCTCAGTGCAGACCTGACTCAAGGCTCCCAGGGCTTGGTCAGCCTGCGCTTCCAAGATTTGGAGGGAGAGTTTACAAAAGACCACCCTCATCTACTGGCAATCCAGCTGGCTCTGCACTCGCTGCTAATGGAGGACCTCCTGGAACAGAACCCTGAGTCAAAGTACAAACATTTGATGGTGTCTCGCGGAGCACCCAAGCCCTCCACCTACAGTCCAAAGGAGTACCTTTCCCAGAGCTGTCCGTCAGCATCCAATGCCCTGTTCCCAGACATGCCCCGCTCCCTGCCTGCACACATGGAGGAGGCCCAGAACGTCTTCCAGCTCTACCAGAGGCATCCCAGCACCCCTTCAGCCAGCAATCGCAAATCCAAGAGGGACCCAGACTGTCCCAGCACTCCACCTCCCTCTCCTACCCACCATGCACCGTCCCCTCAGCCACCCCCAGACTTTGATGACTCCTTAGTTCATATCAATGTGCAGCTCGTGGACCAGAACCACCCAGAGTTCAAAACACGCTATGGCAGAGTGGGCCGAAGCGTGGACGTTGACTTTAACTGCCTCGACGTGTTGATCACCCTGCAGACCTGGGTGGTCATCCTGGACTTCTTTGGCATTGGCTCCACAGCCAATAATCATGCCGTGAAGTTGCCCCCTATGTCACCTCCAGCTGAGCCTGGACATCCTCTGTACGAGCCAGACCTGAGTGAGGAGGAGACATCAGAGGCCGTCAACACTAAAGTGGACCTAAAGGTAGGTCACTGGACTGGGTGCATCTTGTCTAAATGGCGGGTCTGTGCAAAAGATACAAGTCAAGTTTAGTGGGCTGCAGTTAAGTATTCTTTTACAGTGGGAACAAATGTTGTTGATATTTTAATGTAATTTCTATGCATCAGCCTCACTAGCTGCATTGTTCTAGGGATGGTTGCGCCAGTCGGTATTTAGATGTACATCCACCCCATAGCTGCTGAGACTGTATTGTCTCTACAGTCATTGGATGGACTGTCATTTAAGTGTTTCCTCTAGGTTTAGTGCTTTGGGGCAGCGGCTGAGATTAAACACTCATTCTATCACCTACCACAGCACCGAATTCTGTTCTCAAATTTAACATTTAAAGGTAGACTATGTAGCATTGTCTGTTCGCCTGAGGGTCTGAGAGTCTGAGAGTCTGAGTCACAAGCTAAAGAGAAAATAAAGAGAGGGAGCGATGTTAGTTACAGAGCAGTGAAACGGAGCAATAAAACGTTACTTTTGGGTTGTTTCGTCACGTTCTAAAACACAAATACACACAAACTTGCAGGAAGGTGCCCCGTTGATGGATTGTGAATGGATGCAGCTGAGGTACACGCTTCATCCTGTCTGCTGTGTGTGTGAGACTCTGTATGGTCAAACAGACACACCAATAGCTGCGCAGAGCAGATGAAGAACAGAGGAAAAACTGAAGCACATCACACACACACAGCGATGTAAAAACCCTCTGGTCGTCAAATACCACTACTTTCTATTTGTATTGAATTGGGGTTAAACGTCCACGTGGGGCCCAATGCTTTTTGTTGACGCACAGAAACATCCTCTACACAGCAAAGTTGTGTTAAGTTTCTTCAAATACACATTAGTTACTTTTCCAAATATTTACCAGTTACTTTTTGAAATCCAAGGGAACCTTCAAATCAGCATCAATGAGATCCACAGCACAACATTTATAAAAAAAAAAAAAAAAGACTTGTCACTTTTAAAGCTGGTTCTCATGTTGCTCCCCTTATTTCCTTCTTCCAACAGTGGTGAAGAACATCAGTTTCAATTAAAACTAAATAATGACTGCTGTGTTAACTGGGGCGGCTGTGGCACATGAGGTAGAGCGCTTGTCCCGTAACCACAAGGTTGGTGGTTCAAACCCCTCTACCGGCAACATGCCGAGGTGTCCTTGAGCAAGACACCTAACCCCAAGTTGCTCCCTGGGCGCTTCATTGCAGCCCACTGCTCCTCCGGGATGGGATATGGGATGGGAGATAAATGCAGAGAAATAATTTCCCCATTGTGGGACTAATAAAGGCTTAATTATTATTATTATTATTATTATGACCATTGTATCAGAGCACACAGGGCCAAGTCACCTCTTAAGTTACCATGTGACCGGTTGCTGACAAGCAAGGTTGTATTTGAAGACAATTTTTTTTTAACCAAATCTGGTGCCGAGCTACACATAAAACACATAACATAACTTCCCACTAACTTCACAGAGAACAATGAGGATCTGTTTTAACCAAAGATTCTCTGATATAGATCAGCGAAAAACACAACGCAAAATCCGTCTGCACGTAAGCCTGTCGCTCAGCCCCAGGAGAGGCTGAAACACCCGAGCATATTAATGACGGTGGGATATTTTAGCAGTGGCGGTCAATATTCTGCATGACATGACTGGAGTGGAAACACTGTCTAATGTTGTTCAGACATTTATGTTGCCCCGAGGATTCTCGCTACTGACTTTGGTGATCCACTGAGGTTTCCTCCAGCAACACAGCAGGTTGACAGTTTTGAGTGAAATATCGAAAAACCTTTAGCATAGATTTGGGAAATATGACTAGATAGTTATGGTATATGACTGTAGCGGCTTTATTTCACAGAGACGTTCTCTATGGTGACAGATTGCTAGCATATTCCTCTGAAAATGTTTCATTCTAATTTCCCTTTTCTTGGTGTGACTTCAAATGTCAGCTCTGTAGTGAATGTTTGCTGATTGAACCTGTCCATGTTTTAATTTTTTAGGTCCATTCTTTGTCTCTTGTACTGAACAAGAAACTCAACGAGCTTGCCAGAGCGAGTGTGTCCAAATTATCTGCTCATCTGGAAATGTTAGGTGTGTATGGACAACGTCAAATTTACCTTGCTGAAATAAAAAACAACCCTACACACAACATCATTGCCTTTTATGTAAATTGGTTGACTCGTGAACATAATTAGATGTTTAATGTTACTAAATGATGTCTTGTGATATAGATGGCGACCTGGCTTTGCAAGGCAGTTTAGGGAGTTTGTCCCTGAGTGACCTTACCCCACATGGTGATCTCTACAGAGAGCGCTTCACCACACGAGGAGGGGAGGCACTCATTTTCAACATCAATAAGTATATAAAACAAGACAGAGATTAATTCTGCATAATACTGAACAATCTGTCCTTCTTTGACTCACCTTTTGTTTTCTGGTCCATTCAGGTACGGCCAGCCTGATCCTTACCTAGAGCGAGAATGTGACATCAAGGTGTCTCTGCAGATGGCCTCGGTGCAGTACGTCCACACGCAGCGCTTCCAGGCCGAGGTGGTGGCCTTCATCCAACACTTCACCCAGCTACAGGATGTCCTGGGCAGGCAGAGGGCTGCAGTGGAGGGCCAGGCTGTGAGTGCTCCAGGATGCACCAAGATCATTTGATTGTAGTATGATAGTGTTTGATTCAGATAGCATGCATACAGTACCGCTCCAGTTTATGATCTCCTTCTGAGAGGACGACTCCATGTGGGTTTCATGCTTATAGCTTGTAGAAAAGTTTAATACATGGACAACAAAACGGTCACAATGGTTCAACCAGACTTTTAAACGCAGAAAGAGACAAAGATCCTCTGAGCAACAGTAGAGTAGGAAGCTGCTTCCTATTCAACTTATTGTCTAAATTGACAACTACTCCTCTCTCTACTTTGTCTTTTCTCTGTCTCCTCTCTCTTGTACCTTTCCTCCCCTCCTTCCAAAACCTGTCCTCTCTCTCCTCTGTCTCTGTCTCTGCAGGTGCGTGATCATCCTCAGCGGGCTTCCAGGGTTCTGCTGGATATTGAGGCCGGCGCCCCGGTCATTGTCATTCCAGAGAGCTCGTGCTCGTCAAGGGTCATTGTGGCCAACCTGGGCCAGCTGAGGGTGCAGAACTGCTTCCTGCCAGCTGGGGCTCATGGGACTTTTTCCCTCCGAGACAAGGTAGAGAAACTCACCATGGCACATGCCTTTTTCCCTTCTCTGGTGAGTCACGCTGCCTGTTCATCCATCCATGTTGTGTGGCCTGGCTGTCGTTTCTCTCCCTCTTCTTTTGTCTAACTTCACTGTCTTCATTTATGCATTGAATGGTGTGACCCAAATTTAAACAACCAGGATTACCTCATGCCACTTGGCTTTTAAAACTTGCAACATACCACATAGGCTAGAAACCCTGCACACATGATTCCTTATCATCATCTTATTTATTATTATTAAGTACCTTATTATCTAAATCTGATCTGAGATGCTCAATGAATACAGCATTATCTTATGGTTTACTGTTGTATGCTTTAATAACTAAACCTTGTCAGCAACTCTAATGTTTTTGGTTTTGTGTAACCACTCACTTGTTTACATGTCATGTTTTTAAAGCAACAGTCCAACTTTAGGATATTGTGCTTGTTGGCTATCTTACTTTGCATCAGATCAGAAGAATGAGGGTCAGTCCAGGGCCCTCTTATTTAAACCTGGCTTAAATTAATCCAGACACCGTTAAACGGTTGATTTGTTAATCTTGGATGACAGTATCATGAAAAGCACTTTTATATTGAAACAAAGGAAACATGACGTACAAAGTGGAAATCATGTTCAGCACTTATTATATATATTGTTTTTCCACAGAAAAGGGCAAAAACAATATATATAATATAACAAACACAAATGAACAGAGAAGTTCAATATGTCTTAAAGCATATCTGTGTTACAATGGGTACTTTTTTTACATTTTCTTATTGTATTGATATTTTATGCTGCTACTGCGTAAGACTTGTCAGACTTAACTTGTTTTTTTCCAAAATCATGATCATGTCAAAATGTTTTTAAGGATGCTCATTAAGGGAAAATGATTAAATATATATATAGAGTTCAACTTGAAGTCCTGGTCATGACCCAGCCCACCGTGAATAAGTTAGTTTGTGTTTAGCACTACGTCAACGTCAACATGTTAAAAACCAGTCACATAAGACTAACTCAGTCCCGTGTGAAGAACAGGGACCTGTTGACACTGTCATTTGTGAAGGAGAACACTAAGTTAATGTTGTTTTGGTCTTTCATCAGCATCTTGTGTTTTTTGTTAAGAATTTAATACTGCATGCAAATTCATACAAGGATCCATCCCATTACAAGGTACAATAGCATGCTTTTACTTTGGTGTGCTGTTTTACTTTTAAGTTGTTATCCTTCACCAAGTTTCCCCGTACCAGAAACTATCCCAATAAGCACTACAGACAGCTGACTGATGACAGTACATGTCAGTCAAAACAGTTAACTGCACTTGGAAGCAGTTTTGAGATGTGAGAGCATTTGGTGTGTGTTATTGACATTCATAATGCTCCTGTATTTCAGAACCTCTGCTGATTTGGTGTTACATTGCTTTAGTTAATATTTTCCAGCCCTGAGGCCTGTAACACGAAGCAGGATTTGGGGTTAACGAGGTAACATCAGGGTTAACTCTGGGTTTTCAGTTCCATGATGGAGGTTCACTTCTTACTGGGGTAGATCACCATGGTTACTGATGCTGAACACCTAACCTGCTCCAGAGCGGGTGATTGACTCGTATAAAAGCGCCAATCTTCTGACCAATCAAAGATTGGTACAAAACTCGTAATTTTATATTACACAAATAAGAAGACGTTAAAGTCATAATTCAGTTTAAACAGACACATACAAGATAAACGGCTGGTATTAAATATGTTGACTGTGTGAATGTGTGAATGAACAGAATTATAATATCACTGCTTCATCTAGAGCACGATACATGTGACTATAATAACATGTGTATTATATTAAGTTAATGTGTTACAGATGTGTTCTGATGGAGTGTGTGACAATATTTAGCCTTATTCTTTCACTGCTTCATCTAGAGATGTGTTCATTCTCACAGTCAGTGATTTCTTCCAGCTGTCGTTCCTTCGTTTGTCAGTTTAAACTTTGTTACTTTCATATTTCTCTGATAATATAGTCTTATTTCTAAAATGTAGCAGACTTTTCTTGTTTGTGATTGGTCAGATGCTGCTAACACCGCCCCTTTATGTGAACGCACTGACTGATTTACAGAGTTGATAACCAGCTTTGGGGAACGTTTAGCGGTAGTGCGGTTGTTAGGGGGAGTTAAACCAGATAACTTAAAGACACCCTGGGTATGTTGAACCCTCTTTGTGAAACAGGCCTCTGGTTTGCAGTTTTACTGTTTGCGGTTGGGTTATGTGATGGACTGAGCTTTCTGCAGCGTGTGTTGCATGTATTGTTTAGGAATACACATGTTTTGTGTTGTATTACTTTTCATAAAGTTTTATTTAGATTTCTCAATATGTACAATCTACATCATACTGTACACTTCTTGCAACAACACAACAAGGACCCACAGTCCTAACAACAAAGCAAAGCAAGACAGTAAAAGTAAAGCACCCCAGATACCTACCTGCGTACCTTCAACAGGCGGCCCTTCTGATACACTGTCCCTGTCTTATGTCCTTTAAAACAAAGGTAGACTTCGAATTGAAGTTACAGTACAACAGTGACTGACTGCTGTGTTGAATTGTTCTTTCTGCGTCAGGAGATAATGGCATAATATCACTGGGATCTTATTTTTTAAAGGAGAATGCAGTGAGCAAACTGACAGACACACTTTGACAGACACACTTGTTCTCTGACTTTCATCTGACATACAGCCTTAATACTGTGCTCAACTGTTTAGAGGTTGAAAGTGCTTTGATGTGAAGAGAGATTAATACTCTTTATATTAGTAAAACAAAGCATAGAAACGGAACCATTAGTATTGATTAAAAGCATGGCAGCTTTTGTCGTGTGTATTTTGTGTCCTTTTTAAAAGTATTCATCTGCTTTTGTGAGGATGTAATGTTCATATTGCTAACTGGACTTAATGTGTAATTTTATGTTTCTTCTCTTTCTTTTGTCTTGTAACAGGAGCGTGTCCAGAAAGCAGCAGAGAGGAGAAGTGAGCAGGAGAAGCCTAAGACCCCCCCCTCCACCTCCAGCTCCTCCTCCTCCACAGGGTTTATCCTCAGCAAGCCCCAGGTCCCAGACACATGGAGGGCCACTGAGAAGGATGAACCTCACAGCTTAGGTTAGCATGGCTGCGTGGTTGCGTAAGAAATGCCATACAGTGTATCTACACCTGAGAAAGTCTTAAAGTAGCTGTTTATGCCATCTGGTGTGTTTGTCCCCATCAGAAGAGCACGTGTGCCTGCTGGACTGCATTGCTCTGGACCTGCAGGAGGTGGATATCTTTGCTGCAGAGCGTCTGCCCTGTCAGCCCAGGGACAGCGTTGGTAAACCTCCTGAGTCCTCAGACCTCATCTTTCCTTCGTACTCTGTGCGCCGCACTGGAGACAACCTGCTTAAGGACTGCTGCCGTCTCAAGCTCAAAGTGGAACGCAACCTGGACAAGTATGTCCCGCTTTTTGTTTTTCTGTGGTGAAAGTTATGGCTTTTTTTTTTTTTTTTTTTTTACAATGAAATCATGTTGACTGCTGTGGTCCTGCACATGGTCTTTTTATTCCTACGTGTCGGCGACAGCAGTGGCCGGAAGCGTTGCGTTTCAGGATGTCAGTTCATCTGCCCGTCAAAGGTCAAGCTCACTATGACCTCGTCTTTTTCATTCTCAGTAACCCCTCGAGCGAGTTTCTTCAAAATTTTGCACAAACGTCCACAAAACATGTTGTTGGTCATTACTAAAGAAATCAAATGCAAATCAAGACAATTTCACACAAACGTCTCATTGGATAAAATGATGAAGTGATGACGTGAGATTTTGGACAGACATGAATGTAAACAGCAACCTGAGTGTTTGGGGGAGGAATACAATGGCGAGGCTTAAGGACTTTTTTTGTCATAGGGGTATCTCTGTGTCTAAAGAAAATACTTGATAGAAAAATAGTCCCATAAAAAAGACAAGAATATGTCTATAGTAAGACCTGAGCATTCTGCTGCTTGACTTTTAGTACATCAGGCATTGTGCCTAATGCCTCTTGTTTATTAATATTGGGGATGGCCTATGGAGAGCAGTAGTTGGTATACTTTGATACATAGCCTTTTTTTCTGTTATACATCAGTAGGTATGAATGTACCCAGTGTCAGCATAAGACCATACTTATGATCCAAACTCATGCTTGTGTTCATGATTGTTGTCAGGGAGCTGAGCCATGCGGTACCTGACATGTCCATCCACGGCAGCTTGTCATCAGTACACTGCTCTCTGGACCTGGAGCACTACCAGCTGATCAGAGGGCTGCTGGAGAACAACCTGGGAGAGCCTGTTGAAGATTTCCTAAGACCCTACAACCTACAAGACCCCAGCACCTATGTGAGAGACCAACCAACGGGACAGTTTACTGCAGTCCATCGACATCTTTGTAGCAACACTGATGTCTCTTCTCTTTTAATATTGTTTGTCATTTGTATATATTGTGTCATTTTTCAAGGTAGTCCCCTATATGTCCCAGTTCATGGACTGATGTTTTGTCTCCGCTCAGACTGTGTTAGGTGGAGATGTCTACACCAGCCTGTCATTCCTGGTGGACATGATGGATGTCAGTCTGGAGCTCTTGGACAGCCCCACACCCACAGACCCACAGAAGCGCTCATTAGCAAGGTGAGTCTTTTCCATCTTCTTATATAACAACAAGGTGCAAGAAAATATCAATATACTTTATAAGTTTTTTAATCAATAGTTTGAACAGACAGTTGCTCTGATAGCACAAAAAGAAGAGCTATCGTGTTTCAAGTGCAGCTCCAACTGTTCTGATTGAATAATAAACTTATATGTCATTCATATAGCAGTTTAATAATAATAATTAATCCTTTATTAGTCCCACAATGGGGAAATTACAATTCTCTGCATTTAACCCATCCCGGAGGAGCAGTGGGCTGCTAAGAAGCGACTTGGGGTTAGGTGTCTCGCTCAAGGACACCTCGGCATGTTGGCTGTAGAGGGGTTCGAACCACCAACCTTGTGGTTGCGGGACAAGTGCTCTACCTCGTGAGCCACAGCCGCCCAGTTTGTTCTTTATACTATGTTTTCATAAAATTTGATTTAGAAAAATAGATTTTTTTATTTGCCTTACTTCAATATATTGAATTGTAAGCCATTTTCTGAATCGTCAGATATTTGCAAATTCAGTGCCAGGGATCAAACTGCCCAACTTGTGGTTTATGGAAGCCCCGCTCTACCTATTCATCAACAGCCACCCTGAATAATAACTTAACACTGCTTCACTGCCCTTCTTCCAGACAATGTTTCCTAAGTGTGTTTTAAATGAAAGTCCTTGGGACAGATTGTAAAGCTCCGGGTAACCCTGCACTGAAACCATCAACTTCTCCTCCATATTTACTGTGGACTAATATTTACGGAAGAAAGAGAAGATATGTGCTGGCTGTGTTTGGTTGTTGGTCGTCACATGACATGCATTGCGTGTTGCTGCGTTCCAAAAGTTGAACAATGTTTATATCAGGTTGCAGCATACGCACCCTGAAAAATAGGCGCTTAGGGACGCTTGGACGCCGCGACGAGGGTCCCTCTCGCTTTTTAGCACACCTTCCTACAGCAGCAATGGAGCTGAAGGCTCAAAAACCCTGCAGGAGTCCCGGCTTGTATGCATCACACACACACACACACACACACACACCGACCGGATTGACCTAAGGATTACAGAACAAGATCAGTGTGTGTGTGTGTGTGTGTGAGTTTATTTCAGGCTACAAGAGAGGGGCATGTTTATTTAACGATGCCAACAAGCATTAAACGTGCATCCAAAGCCATAGCTGGAACAGAAAATGTGTGTCAATTCACATTTGTTTCAAAAAATATCACCTAATATGAGACCAATGACCTGTCAATGACATAAGAAGAGCAATGCTTTCTGTTTGGTTCTATTGCTGTCTGTGAAAAAACATTTCTAAACAGTTTAAAACGCCTACATGAGACTTGTTTTAACCAGGAAATAAAATCAAACAAATGCTAACAGCTTCTAATAAAGGGCAGCTTTGACTCAGGCGGTAAAGCGGGTTGTCCAGTCAGTGCAGGGTTGGTGGTTTGATCCCCTGCTCTCCCTGTCCACGTGAATGTTAAATGGTAAAACTCATTGGAACAAAGCGTTTAAGTCATTTATGTTCATGCAAAAACATTAACCATCACCATTTAACTTTGTAAGGACAGTTCAATGCATGAGAAACACTGTGATCGTTTAATAACATCTGCTCAGTCATTTTGAATAGATTGTTGTCTCCATGGAGTTTCTTATAGTCACAGTGTAAGAGTGGAACCAACACGTGTTGCAAGTCTTTAGAGAACCCAGCTTAATTGTGTCCCGGACAGAGGATGTCGTATGTGAACAAATTGTAAAGCCCTCTTGAGGCAAAAAAATAATTTGGGCTATACAAAATGAATTGAATTGTCTTAATTTGAGGAGATTAACATACACTTTCATCAGTTATTGCAATATTCAACAAAATGAAGGCATATTTTCATAAAGCTAGTTGATCTATAACCTTTGATGGGCCAGTTGTTAATGGCTGTGTTGTGTCAGACTTGAGAGTTGTAAACTTAACCTTTCACCTACAATGAAGATAAAAAAGTTGTCATTTTGATATTGTGTTTGTATTTCTCCTGCAAAGGTTTGACTTCATGAAATCCAAGCTTCTCTTTGAGAGTTTGTCCAATGGGTCCAAGTCCATCAACTTGGTGTCTCACTCCCTGTTGGCGTACGACACTCGCTGCACCGAGCCGAATGCGAGCACCGGTAGAGCTGATGGGGCAAGGCACAATGTGTTTGACTGCATCCTCCAACCCTCCAAAACAGGCACCAACCGGGCGACACTGCAGCTGGAGCTGCATTATAGGTAGAGTAGTGAATTTTTCAAGCTAATGAAACTTGTTCAGACATAAAAATAAATGTAGATTTAAGAAGTGTGGGATAGTAAGGACTTCCACCTTCTGACAGATCCACACGCGAGTCTTCCTGCTTCACGGTGGTCCTCAACAACCTGAGGGTCTTCCTCATCTTCGATTGGCTTCAGCTGGTGCGAGACTTCCTGCAGGTGCCGGTGGTGAAGGCATCCGGCGGTGCTGAGCCTCGTCAGCGCTGGCCCAGTAGCACCAGCACTGACTCAGGCACCGCCACCACCACCACCACCACCACCGGGGCCGTCATGCCAAAGACTGTCAAGAGCGGTGTGGTCACCAAGAGGTCCACGGTGCCAGTCACCCAGGACCGCTGCCTGGAGGTCAAGATCAACGTCACAGGTCAGAGAAGAAAAATGAAGATAAGATAATGCCCTGAACCTCTTTGATTGATTTTAAATATTATAAATAAGGTACTACACACACAGGGGACATAAACTCTTCTAAATCCAACTCTTCGTAATTTATAACATTTGATTCATTAGAACGAAAGCGTCATTAGAACAGAATGCTAAAACATGTAGTTAAAGAGCTTGTTGGAGCTGGATCTCTGTTGCTCCTGCTAATGCTGCTGTCACCACCATCAGTGGAACTACTATTACAGCCCTCACTAGCAACCACACAGAATTAACAACCATTAAGCAACACCAGGAAGTGTTTTATAACATTAAAGTATGTAAATATGTTCTAGTACAAACCCAGAATACAACCTGAAAATTAGCTTGATATGTCACCTTTAAGTCAGAAAGCACATTTACATTTTAAACACTTTTGTCAAATGATTGTGTGTGCAGGGTTTTTCATTTAAGTGTTTTATTAAATATGAAAATAGAATTTCTCCCTCCTGGATTTGTGACTTATCCAGGATTGGCCCAGAATAGTTTTTTAATTATTCTCATTACATGAGCCCCTGGTCTGTGTATATCTGCAGGCACAGAGTTTGTGGTAGTGGAGGACTCGTCTTGTCTGGATACCCACGCCATCATTCTTAAAGGCACCACGGTCCTCACCTACAAACCCCGTCTGCTGGACAGACCTTTCTCTGGCAGCCTCGCAGGAATAGAGGTGAGCTCTCCCTCTGCCATAGCACTGTTTCATCTCCAAACGTTATTACTGAGACGACTAGTTTTACCACTGCTACCATTTTTAGGATTATTTTAATCAAAGTATCTAAAAGAGTATATTTTGTATTCCTATATAGATATTTTTACCCAAGGAACTGCTACTTATTGTGTTACTTTTGCTACTGCAAATACTGTACTTCTATTGCTATGCTTAAACTGCTACCAGTACTGCCCTACAACTCCATGTTCTCCTCCCCTTCCTCCTCCTACCCTTATATACCCTACCCTATATATAAAGTATACAGTCAAGCTCAGTACTTTATATTACTTAATACTACTGCTACGAACTACAGACCCAATATTCAGACCATCTTTTAATAGCTTTAATAGAGGTATCTTGTCCCCTCCAGGTGTTCTCGTGTCGGCTGGGCAGTGAGCAGGAGACGGCGCTGTCCATCATTGACCCAGTCAATATTCAGGTGGAGCTGTGTGGGAGCCCCACATACCAAAGCAGCTCCGGTCTGCTGGACGCCTTCAATGTTGAGGACATCCCACCACTGCTGGAGGTCAGGAATTAACTCTCTACCAAAATAAGATTTGCACCATGTAACTGAAGGAGGCACAGTAGTTAAAGGGTAACTTCAGTATTTTTCAATCTGTTTTCTCATGTTTTTGGGGGACAATAACTTTTAAAATTGGTCGCTGCATACAACAGTCGCTTAACAGGCTGTAATGTAATCACTCAGTTCAAGTCCTCACTGTCGATATACACTGACTGGCTCAGATTGTTACTTTGAGTGTCCGACAATATTATGGAAACCAGCCTACAGAGAAATAAATCATTTTTCTCCACTTTCTGTTTGTTATGTGTCTAACCAAGTCTTGCACAGAGAAGTCTCATTCTTTTAGTGTGCATGTGATTCTTTGGCAGATTCAGTTTCCTACTCTGGACATCCGTCTGTCCTACAACGACATTCAGCTCTTCTTGGCCATCGCTAGGTCCATCCCTACTTCTAGCTCTGCTCTGCCCTCTGACTGTGATAGCAGCACTGCAGCCAGCACTGAGCCCGCTACAGCCAAAGACAGCTTCAGGCAGAAGACTGAGGCCCTCATAGGTATGTGAAGACCAGTGATGGTCATTTGGATTTAATGGTAGATCCAAATTGTTTTTTCAAAAACAGTTTTCTATTTATCTGGCCAAAATACATCAACATTTTGTAGTCGGGATGCATCTTGAAATTGTTATCGTTCATACAATTTTGCTAAAAAATGTAGTTACAGTGATGGTGTACTGTTATCCCAGCACTAGTTGCTGTTCTCATGAATGTGTGTTTGTCTCCACAGAGGGCCAGCTGACCCGTTTACAAGACCTTGGCTTCAGGAAAGAGGACTGCAAAAGGGCCCTGATCCACTGTCGAGGTGAGTGAGACCTTTAACGCTGTTCCCCACTCCTTGTAATCTTGTCCCCATTATTTAATGAAAGGCCATATAAAGACAGACAATGTGTCCTCCAGGCCAGCTGGACCAGGCTGCCACGTGGCTGCTTGAAAACGCTGAGAACATTGTGGGCCATGCCAGATCCAGGACTGACTCCAGCTCCAGCAGCCACTCCGCTCCTCTGTCAGGGGTGGAGGTGAAGGCTGAGAGTGTGTGCATCTGTTTCATCGATGACTGTCTGGACTGTGACATACCGCTGGCTGAGCTCACCTTCTCCAGTAAGTCTCCTTTACAAGAGATACAGCTGCACCATCAAACGTATGATGAGGACTGGAGGATTCTTTTTCTTGATATCATAACCCATATTATAATGATGGAAGTATCATTTCATCAGGCCAAACACGGCTTTTAAATTGTAGTAAGGGAGTCATTCTTCTGGTGTTTAATGTTGCCCTCCTCTGCTCCTCTGTTTACTTCTCTCTCCCCACATTTTGAGGGATAGTTTGATGTTTTAATGTGTGTTTGTATGAGGTTATTCTCCATACTGACAAAACAGACAGGAGAACCAGAACAGGTGTGTGTGTGTGTGTGTGTGTGTGTGTGTGTGTGTGTGTGTGTGTGTGTGTGTGTGTGTGTGTGTGTGTGTGTGTGTGTGTGTGTGTGTGTGTGTGTGTGTGTGTGTGTGTGTGTGTGTGTGTGTGTGTGTGTGTGTGTGTGGATTTTAGATACCTAAAACAATCAATATCAGTCAAAGTGTACACTATATTTAGAGTATTTTAACCGCTTAACCTTGCTTTGAGACACTCCTTTCTGAATGCGAACTGAAGCCATTATCTATGTTCTCTTCAAAGACACATGACTCCTTTTTACAAAAACAATAGTTTTACTTCGCAGAACGCAGGTGTTTCCAATCTACTGCTGCCTCAATTAGTTGGTTAGTTTGTTGTGTTTGTGACTTTGGTGAATCTTATCTAACCCTTAAAACCCCAAGTCACACTATAACCAAACCAACGAAGTTATGGAGGCAGCAGTAGATCGGACCAGCAACTCCTGTGTTCTGAGAGGTCAAATTACTGTTTTTGTCAAAGGAATCTGTTGGCTATAGAGAAGTAAGTGATACAACCACACGTCTTAGCATCACCACAATGTCTCTAATTAATAATAATAATAATAATAATTAGCATCACAACTATCCCTTCAATGTCTCTAATTAAGAAGTATTTAAGAACTGTCTGAGAGTCTATCACCTATCCCTTCAATGTCTCTAATTAAGAAGTATTTAAGAACTGTCTGACAGTTACACAACTCGTAAAAAAACAATCAAATGGTTTAGTAGATAAATACGTGCACATACAGGAAGATAAGGATGAGCATCTTGTTTGTTATTGCAGGGCTGTATGTGCTGCAGCGTATTGGTTCCACTCAGGAAGGAAACGCCAGCTTCACTCTGTCAGGAGACTACTACAACAGAGAGCTGTCAGGTATGATTTGATGAATTACTGGTGTCAATGGAACATTGATTGTATGTTTCAGTGATATATATTATGATATATATATAATATATATGGTTTATTCTGATTTACAAAACATAAGGCAATATTTCAGAGTGTCATTCTCATAGAGTTTTGACATCAGTTCAGAGCAATCAGTGGCTCTGTGTTAAAACTAGGGATTAAACCAATTAATAGCATTCTGACATTTATCAAGGTTTTCCACAGCAAAATGCAGAGCAAGGGAAATATCATCAAACATATTGATTGGACCAATAAGCAAACTGCAGTGGTTCCACAGAAATGTGAATGTTTTCATCAAAAATAAAACATATGTCAGTTTAAAGCTACAGGGTGATTATCACCAGGTGTTCTGATGGCTTTCTTCTCAGGGAATTCCCAAGATGCATCAGGTTAGGATAGTGACTTACATATTTGTGTGTGTGTGTGTGTGCGTGTGTGTTCGTGTGCGCCAGGCTGGGAGCCCTTCATCGAGCCCTGGCCCTGCTCTCTGTCCTGGCAGCAGCAGGCCGCCGGCCGTCTCCATCCTCCACGTTTCAAGATGGGGATCCGGGCCAAGCAGAGACTGGATGTCAACATCACCTCTGTCCTGCTGGGTGAGTAAAGGATGGAACATGCTCCTCTTGACATTCTCTACACAGACCGCACAGCATCCCGTCAGATCATTCACTAACACTTGCCTGGTTCTTCCAGAACAATACAACACCACCAAGAGCGCCTGGATAGCTGACTACTGTAAGGAGGAGGAGCACACCCCCCAGTCTTCACCCCCTCTGCCCTGGATGGGCTCCTCGGTCGACCCACCCAGCTTCGGACAGAGTGAGTTCCAGCTACACACAGTACCAGAAAGAAATCACTGGGGAGTGAGGAACGTCTTCACAGAAATTTTAATAGGTTTTGAACTGATTTAAGGATTACATTGAGGTAAGGCATCCTAGATAACATGTTCATTTATTTGAAAGAATCAAAAGGAAAGAAAGATACCAGAATAGCCAAGTGACTGTTACACATATTTAAGCTTTGGAAGCCTCTTAATCTTTATCTTTGAGCTAGCAGATTTCCTCTTTATTTGCCGTTGTCTTTGTAGTTTATGTAGTAATGCCAGTGCTAGTCAGAACAAACATGCTAACATTGCAACACAATCTGCATGCACAGTGAAAAACACACAGAAGAAACTATGATGTGACTATTTCTTTATCTAGCAACCTAAAAAGGACACTACAAGACGTTACAGACTGAATTCTGGAAGTCTGGTGTTCATCAACATTTTTCTTCTTGTCAACAAATCCCATGTGCAGAGCAAACCAACAGTGAATGTATCTGCAAACAAATATTGTGTGTGTGCATCAAATATATCTTATTTTTCTGACCAATAGAGCCACACTGTTGTACTGGCTGATATGATCCTTCGTTGTTTATTTTGACTCACTCCCACATACACTGTCCTGCTGCCAGAAATATTCATTAGAGCATTATTTCCCAAGGCGTGATTCTGGGGACCGGCTTATTTAAAATCACAAACCATGGTGACCCAATTCACAATAGGCATTTTTCTATAAATTATGAGGGGAGGGAATTTGTGCATAAATGAACATTTCTTATCATTTTTATTGCCATTTCCACATCAATTTATATTATCTTAAATATGTAAATTGGCCATTAAGAAGAGATTAACCCAGCTTTGTTTCTTTTATGTGTTATTGAAAAGCTATAAACATGAGTCTCACAGCTAATGAAAGAAACTGCTGGTGGAGTCTGGTGATTACTTCTGTATCTCTTCCTGACAGCAGCAGGTGAACAGATTGTGTCTGGATGGGTTTTATCTTTTATTATCCCTTTAGCTCTTCACAGGCTCCTCTTCTCACCAATATCACTGATGCTCAGTAGATTTTGATAACTGCTGAAGAACCCTCCTGTCCTGAGCAGTGAACATCCCGTCCTAGTTTGTAATGTTTATTTTGCGCCTCCGTAGATGTTAACACGCTAGTCTTTCATCTTAGATTCAATCTTAGAAGTAGGCTACAATAACATTTGTATACAAACAATCCGGCTTCCTTTTGTTGCTCGAAGGTGAAATGCAGATATATATATATATGTTACAAGACTATGGAAGAAATTATGCAAATTTACTTTCCCACCCTAATAAAATCTCCCAACCCAGTCTTTGGGAATGACTGCACTAAAGTACCAAACGTGGATTAATGCAGTGCTTAAAAGAGTTCCCATCAAACTCACCATTTGCTCCCAGTTGAGTTCCGTTTGGTAAAATTAAACTATATATCGCTGAGCTGTTTTTTAAAGATTCATTTCTTCAGCAGGAACTGATGGACTAGGAGCTGAAAGCCACAAACAAGAGTTTCACACACAGACTCACTTATTGTTGGTTTTGATATTTTGGGGGGATTTGTTGATAATAAGAAAACTATAGATTAACAGCAGGCAACGTTAGAGTGGCTGGTTTAGCAATGGAAGGGCTTTGGTTGGTTGGTTACTTAAGTTCTAAGCGTTTGTCATGTGAGAAACTTGGTTGATGGGATTGTCTATTTTGAGGAGTTGCTGGCAGAAGAGTTTTAACTACTTTGTTCCAGCCTTTTTTAATTATTTAGTTTTTTTAAGCAAGAGCTTATGAGATAAGTAGCATCAACCAATCTTAATTAAGCACAAAACCTGTCGCTCATCAGCCAAGTTCTTCTGATTCCTCAGTTGAACAGGAACCCAATAGATTTGATCTGTTGGTTGCTATGCTGAACACGTGTAAATAGAAGGGAAGCATGAATTGCACTATTCATGAACGTATTGAAGTGCTGATTGCCAACACAGAGTACAGGATGATGATGAGGATGATGAACCCCTCTAACCCCCCTGTGTGTTCCCTCTGCATGTGTCTATGTGTAGTAACTCTCTCTCTCTGCTGTCAGGTGCTCCTCTTGCTCACCTTAGAACTAGGAGCACAGCCACCTTGACCTGCCTCGAGCAGCAGATTCTCTCCAGAGGTACAGTTCAGAGTTTAGTCTCCAAGCGGCTCCCTCAGCAGCACATTCAGCATCAAAGCTTTCAATGAGTCATCATCAATCGCTCCCCATGGGGGCTTAGAGTCAAATGCCTCAAACATTTCCTGGCAGAAAATGAAGGGGCGTCCCTGGGGCTTAGGGGTCAAGACGAGCCATGGACCATAACACATTGATTCCAACTGACTTTTGTTTCATGTCGTTCTCGTTCTGCCTCGTTCTTGCAGTCATCTCATTGTTGCTATCTACAGGTATAAAATGACTATCATTGAATATTTTCAGAGTAAATTAGAAAGCTGCAAGTTACCAAGTAAAAAGAAAACAATAGGCAGGAATATTGGGAGGTACCTTAAGCTTTGATCGTGGCTCCAGGTAATATGCCAGTGCCAAAACCATCAAACTCTGTGTAAGACATTGATAAACGCATTCATTATTTTCGGGTCATCAGTCATCATCATTAAATTAATTGAAGTTTATAGCGCTCACATTAAAACTAAGTGTTCCACAGCAGAGGGAAAGATCAGAACGAACAAAAACATGGAAATAAAGTGATGCAGACTTAATGTATGAGATAAGGCTTGTGCTTATTCTGAATTTACAGCTGGTCCCTGATCTCCTGTCAGTCAAAGTGCCACAGCAGTTATGGCAAAGACTCCAAACCAATAGCATTGATTTAAGTCTCATTTGAATCATTTCAATATGAAACTTCTGTCCATGTGTAGAAATTCCAATCCTCCTCATAGAATAGGACTGACCTATTCCCCCTTTGATTTGTTATGTATGAGTTTCAAACAGTATAGGTGGTTAGACTTGATTTAGGATTGAGAAATACAAAAGCAGGGATATTAATAAATAACATCAGTAGTAAAAGATGAATACAAAAGGACCTTTAGTAGTGCTATGGAGGACTTATGATTGGAAACTAACCTGCACCAGAGCAGGCTAACTGTCGGACTGAGTTATTGTTTAACCAGAGATCCTGTCACACAGACCTATAGGAAAGCAGGGATTTTACCACTGATGCCACAATATTTGACTTAATTAACCACCATCAGTCAAAAAGAATAAAGTGTATAGAAAATTTACTTAAAAAAAATAATAAATTAAATAAATTATACAATGATAAGTGATGATTTAATCATGTGGGATGTGATAGGCTTATGCTACATACCTCTTAATCTAAATTACCCCAACAGAATGATAATAGCTACATAAATAGTTAACAGTACAATTGCAAAAAAGTTTATATTAAATTTAATATATATGTTTATATATAGTATATTAAATATTATGTTAAATGTAGTATCTAAATACTCTTTTTCTATTAGGATAGCATGTTTAAAAATGTATTGGTTAATACATTTGCTTATGTTAAAGCTTCACTCAATCTCTAGTTTTGTATTCTCCATATTTTTCCTTTCCCTTATTTATTATTTTAGTTATTAAAAGACACACAAATTACAAGATAATATTGGTCATTTCTATTTGATGCTTCTTGTTGGGGGAGAAGGCCTACAACTAAATGTGTTAATATCTCAAAAAAGGTCAGGTGTCATTGTCTCCCCACTCAGCCAGTTTAATATCTATGTGTTCTTGTACAAGATATTTTAATAACATTTCTGTTTAAACTGTTTGAATATATTGTGCCCAAGATTAAATTTGCATTTACTACTAAGTATCTTGACTACTTAAACCTGACTCGGATAAGTCTGATGGCATGAAACTGAATTGACCTTTATGGAACCACTTTAGCCCCGATTCATTTGTTAGGTTCCTTCAGTGTTCGGTTCCTTCAATGTTAGGTTCAATGTTAGGTTCTTTAATGTTAGGTTCAATGTTAGGTTCCTTTAATGTTAGGTTCAATGTTAGGTTCCTTCAATAATAATAATGATAATCTTTATTTATATAGCACATTTCATACAGACTATGTAGCTCAAAGTGCTGTACATTTGAAAAGTAAAAGATAAAAATAGATAAAATAAATAAATTAAAAATAGTAACAGAATAACATGTTTGTACAGAGCAACAACTAGTACAGTCCAGGAAATGTCAGCATATGAATTAAACTGAAAAAACATATTACATTTAGAAAAAACAATAATTAAATAAATGAATAAAAATGTATATACATAAAAGTGATTAAGTACATAAAAGATCATCTGAAGGATAGTTTTGGGACTATGTGGAGGGCACCTAAGCTCTGTTATGAAAGAAAGGCTTGGCGAAATAGATATATTTTTAGATGATGCTTGAAAGTGTCAACTGAGGCTGCCTCTCTAATGTTTTGGGGTAGGCTGTTCCACAGTTTGGGAGCATAAGTGAAAGAGGCTGCATCTCCAATTTTCTTTTTCGAGAGGTTTTGAGGAGCTAGGAAACCAGCAGTGGAGGATCTAAGTGTTCGTGTAGGAACATAGAGCAACAGGGAGTCTGTGATGTAGGTCAAGCCATTTAGAGCTTTGTACACAATTAAAAGGACTTTAAAATCAATTCTGGCAGCTATAGGCAGCCAGTGCAGTGCAGCGCAGCCAAGACTGGAGTGATGTGTTCTCTCTTTTTTGTTCTTGTTAGCAGTCTGGCAGCAGAATTTTGGATGAGTTGTAGCCTATCAATAGTTTTTATAGGAAGTAAAAAGTGCATTGCAGTAGTCTAGTCTGCTTGATATGAAGGCGTGCATTCATTTTTCTGCATCTTGCTGGGTCAGTAAAGGTCGCACTTTCCCAATGTGTCTGAGATGGAAGAATGACACTTTGGTCACTTTTTTAATATGGGGCAGAAAACTTAAGTCAGAGTCTAAGATAACCCCCAGACTTGTTATTTCTGGTTTGATTAGATGAGTTCAATGTTAGGTTCAATGTTAGGTTCAATGTTAGGTTCAATGTTAGGTTCCTTCAATGTTAGGTTCAATGTTAGGTTCAATGTTGGGTTCCCTCAATGTAAGGTTCAATGTTAGGTTAATTTAATGTTAGGTTCAAGGTTCCTTCAATGTTAGGTTCAATGCAAGGTTCATTTAATGTTAGGTTCAATGCTAGGTTCCTTCAATGTTAGGTTCCTTCAATGCTAGGTTCCTTTTAATGTTAGGTTCCTTTTAATGTTAGGTTCATTCAGTGTAAGATTAATTCAATGTTAAGTTCATTCAAGTCCAGTTTCCACCCTTTAAGCCTCACTTTCCTTAGCTGGTTTCATGGAACAACGTATTTAACAATATAAATCATATTTAAACTCTAGTCCTCACTGATCACTTTCATGTAATGCTCATTAGTTCCCTTATCACTCATAGGACTTCATAGTCAAGTAGCTCCCTTGACAGTAGCTCTCTTTTATGAAGTTGGACCATAGTGTTGCACTAATTGCAGTTTATTCCAACACAACAGTTTTAAAGTAAATACCTCCTAGTATAGAACACGCTGCTGTAAAGGTTCTGGAGGTTTTATCTTTTCTGCTGCTTTTGGCTGTGATTCAGTTAAATCCGCTTTACAATATGAACGATGACTGACTGTATGTTCAGTGGTGTAGTGATGACTACAGTGTGAATAGGTTCATATAGATCATAGCCTGTCTCATCTTTCCTCCTCCTACAGACTGTTGTTTCTCTCTGCTTTGTGTTTGGCCTGAACAGCATGACTCGTTTGTCATTTGCTTTGCACTGCATGGCCTGTAGTTGTGAATCCATTGTGAAAATGGGGAGGAGTCTGCTTCAATGTGTGTGTATTTTTTCAATTAGTTGAGACTTATTTATGAATAAACTTATTTATGAATTTTTTTAAATTTTTAAATCAGAAATAATCCAGTGTGACTGTAAGTACAGAGCAAAATGCTGTATAAGGCAACATTGTGTTCAGTTTACTGTTAAATTGTACAAATTGCCTTTGATCTGTATATACGCTATGTTCATGTGAAGAACATGAAAAATGAGCCACTTGACCAAGCCAAGCCATTTATAACTGTTATACTGTCATAATTGCATGTATGATTTTTAAATGGGTACTCCAGTGATCTCTGTAAAGTTGAGGGCACAATTCAAAAATAATAGTGAAAATGAAAGCAGCAGGAGCAGAGATCTGATGATGTTAATCCCCAGAATGGGTCAGGAACACACCCGAGCTCATAATGAAGGCTTTGTGTTCGGATTGCTGTTTGTGATCTTCAAGCTGAGTTACTGTCTCAGAGCCTCCAGAGCCACAGAGGATACTATACAGCTATTTTCACAGGTTGAATAGTTTTCTTTGATACTACTAAGTTGACCTTCTCTTGTAAAATAAGTAGAGTTCCCCTTTTAAAGGTAAGAATTCCAAGGCACCTGTGCCCTATCTGCTTTAAGTCACACAACCCAAGAAAAAATCAAGCATGATCTTACACTACTGCAGTTAGTAATGATTAATAATAAAAGCCAAGCATACTCATCTTCTCTCTGATTCAGTTTTCATTTGTGCTTCCAGCCGATGTCAAGCTGTCCAAGAGGAGGCAGCCATTTGTGCCATACGCTCTGCGCAACCACACAGGATGTACCATGTGGTTTGCCACTCTGACTACAACTCCCACAAGGTAGGTGTAGGCGTGGGAGGATTACAAAACAATGTGCACATACAAACAAGATGCCCCACCACCTCTCTCCCTTAGCAGACAGACACACAGACTTAAAAGTTGAAAACAGACTTATAAGTTAAGTCTGTATTTGTTTCTTAGTAGTTATGCATCTCTCTGTGGTTTCTTTTCTGTGTGTCTTTTTGTAGTCATTTTGTGGTAACTCTTTGTAGTTTTCTGTGTCACAGTATAATTGTTTTGGTCTTATTGTAGTATTTTTTGTCTGTGGTTGGTTTGCCCCTTTTTTTAGTTGTTTAGCATATTCTTGTAGTTGTTTTGTGTTTATTTTTGGTTTTGTGTCTCTTTGTAGGGTTAGGCTTAGGGTTATCTGGTAGGTACGTATCTCTTTTAGTGACTTTTAGTAGATAAAGGCCAGGGGGCCCCTGACACCTTTTGCCCCTGGGCTGTGCCTGTTAGGCCTGTTCCTGTTAACCCGTTCAGTAATCCATCCATGGGTGTAGCCATAACCATCTCCATGTGCTACAAACTGGAGATCCAGCATGCTTGGCAGATTTGAAGGGCTAACTAGCCCAGTTAGGTCTACCACGATCCAAACTGATGGTGCACTGACATGGGCCAATCAGGAAGCCTGCTGTTTTTGTCATTTTGGACCATTCCGAAATAATAAAGAGTACAAGATGGCAGCATGACACCATGGAAAGTTGAGTAATGGTATATATCATAATTTTAGGAAAAGGAAACATTGTTTGACAATAAAAAGGAACATTCTAGATGTGATGACATAAGAACATCTGGAGAACATTTTAGTACATGCATTCAACATTTTGAATCATTTGATGTTTTATGAAGGGAGCTGGAGCTAAAACATGATTCCTTTTAGGATAATATGTGACGGCACCACACGATTCTATTCACAAAACATTTGCTATGACCATACTGGAGGACAAACTGTACTTGAACAATGTCATCCTGATATTATTAACAACGTCAGTTCTCCTTATTTCAAAGCTCTGACAATATGTTGTTTTTATTTCTGGTATGCAGATGTGTGGAAGAATTAACATTCATGTTTTACTTCAGAGTGAGAGGCTTCACAGCAGACACTTTCAACTTGAGAGGATAAACTCACCTCACATAAATGTCTCCATATGTTCCCCACAGGGTAGCGCTGTCTCACAGCAGTAGTGCAGACTCCATCTCAGAGGTCCACGGCCCAGGGACTGATGACACTCACAATGTCAGCCAGTGGAGGGAGGTGCTGCCTGGAGAGGAGATTCCCTTTGAGTTTGAGGCCCGCGAGAAGCTCCGCCACCGGTACAGATCTGAGTCACATCCACAGCACATGTGGATTTGTTCAATGAATGTGAACATGAAACTGTTGATTAGTCTGGCCATCATTCTTACTGGTTTTATTACATTAGATCTGTCTGATGGTGTGGTGGTTCTGAATATATCTCTGCTCTTCTGACAGGAGGGTGTTCTTATCAGGGCCTGTCACATTAGTCTCTTACTTCTCTGTGTTTCTCCTTTTCTGTTCTACTTTAAAATCTTCTATATCTGCTTGATTGCAGTAATTTGCAGACATGTCAACTACAAATCAGCTTCATGGTATAAGTAGGACATGGAAGCTCTTGCTAGTAGCATTAAATAAACAGTTAAGCTACCAAACACAATTGTTATCAAAGCCAATAGGAGTGATGGCTAAAATGAACCCCAGGTTATTAATAATATATACATATGTATGTTCCTGTGACGCTGAAATCCACTACTGTATTGGTGTTGCTGTTGCTTTTGCCTGTTAGTTTTGACACTGCACATAGACACAAGAAGGCCAAAGAACTGAACCACTGCAACCATCCGGGTTCCATTTTCTCTGCTGGGGTTTATCATTGAACATGTACATGAACACCAGTGATGTGGTCCTCAGCAAATGTTCACTTATTGTTGTTAAATTACTCCGCAGTGCTTTGGCTTGTTAAATGCAGTTCAGTGTAAGGATTGAGTGATGGTGCGTTGTGCATTCAGTAGATGATGATGTATGTATCACTGCTCCTCTGCAGACACACTCATGAGCTGAAGCTGCACCAGCTGCTGGTGCGGGTGTGTGGATGGGAGCAAGTCAAGCCGGTGTCTGTGGACAAAGTGGGCGTGTTCTTCCGTTACGCAGCTCCGGACAGAAACAACTCGTCCAATACTGTGAGCACAAGTCCAAAACTCCAAAGGGACATTCATGTTGATAATGTTTCTGAGGAACTGGCCCAGAGTTTGATGTGAAACCTTTGTTTTTCTCCTTTACTCTTCCACAGGTTGGCAGTCCTATTAGCAGAACCAACATCATCCACCCGCATGTTTATGTGAGTCTTGTTCCTAAATCTGTGAACAGTCTAAGTAAGCATATACTGCTACAGTAGCAGCTGTATTACTCATTATACACCAGGAAACAAGATATTTGGAGGATTAAAGATGGAAAACAACTTAGTTAATGAAGCAAAAATAAAAAAAAACATGAAAGTATAAAGATTTTCAAGCAAAAGCTAGCTTTCAAATAGTGTCTAGCATCAACTAATAAAGGCCAGGCATAGTATAGTAGCGTAAACTCAGCACACATAATGAACATTTAAACTGCACCAATTCCATCATTACAGCAACAGTCATGAGAATCAACCATCATCATCATCATCATTGAAACTTAACATGTCCTGCAGATGTTTCAAATGAAATACCGGAAAATTGACAGATTTAGAGCGTCCCTGATGAGTTATTTGCATTATGGTTTGATATTATATTATTGGTTTTTTTATAGAAAAACATGCCAAATTCCTCTGAATCTGTTTTTTTTTTTTTTTTTTTTTCGCTTGAAGAATGATAAAACATTTGATTATGAAAATTGTTGCCAAGCATTTTTTCTGGAGATCTTTTAATCAATTAAGTGCCCAAATATTTCAGCACTGGAAAGATTTTGCCCTTTGAGCCAATAGAAGGTATTTATTATAAAACATCTGTGAAAGAAAGAGGTGAAAAAAAAATGTATATATTGTTTTAGAGGAGAGAGAGCAGCAGAGAGGTGAGCATGACATGATTCTAGTGTACTGATGGAGTTAATGTACATGATACTGAAAGTATCAAGACTTCAGGTGAACATGGAGGACGTGTTAGTTTTAGACTGACGGCAACATCCAACAGGAGCAGATCAGAAAATTTAAATACTGTTTGATAGCACATGCTAAAAATACAGGGACATCAGTAAAAAATCGAATTATGACTATAATAATTATTCAAATGAAAGCCATGTTGAATGTCCTTGAAACTGACATTGAGTTGATCATGATCAACTTCTATTATTGGGATGAATGTCGTTACATGAGTTGTGAAATACAGAGCCTGATTTTTTTTTTTTAAAGAAGGAATTAACATGACACAACACAACAAAAGACTTTAAATTTTTGTATCTTTATTCATCCTTTATTTATGCAGGTGGACCTTATGATTTATGATTATCTTATTTAGGATGTTTGATTGTTTTTCATTAAGAAAAGATGTGTTCTAACTGTAATGCAATAAAACATTTGTTTCTTAACAAAATGTAGGTAAAGGTTAAGTGATTCCAGAATGTTTTTTCTGCTATTTTGAAGTGTTTAAATCATATTTTGATCATTATCGAGATTATATCGTGAAGCGCAGTTGTTTTTTTGTCAGAATAATCACGACATGAACCTTTCATATCGTACCCTGCCTACTCCCTCAGTTCTCGGCCCTGCCTCCGGTCAGAGTGGTCTTCTCCATCACGATGGAGGGCAGTGCCAGGAAGGTCATCACTGTCCGCTCTGCCCTCATGGTGAAGAACCGGCTGGATGTTCCTATGGAGGTCAGACTGGACAGCCCCTCAGCTCCTGACAGTAAGACACCGCTCTATTTGAGGTCCATTGACTAGGCAGCAATACGTACTCAAAAGTCAGGAACATGTAGAGACAGTTTGTTTTGTTTTCTCTTTTTTTATTTAATTTGAATAATTTTATTTCTTGTTGTGTCATTCTGATGAAACAAGCTGTGTCTCTGTGTCGACAGAACCGGTGGTGTTGCCTCCGATCCTTCCTGGCCAGGCCTTGGCAGTCCCGCTCCACCTGACGTCCTGGAGGCTGCAGGCTCGGCCCAAAGGCCTGGGCCTGTTCTTCTGTAAGGTTCCCATCCACTGGACCAGCGTGGAGCGGCCCGGAGACATCAGCAGCAGCAAGAGGGAGTGTCAGTCAGCAGACTTTGACGACAGCCTCAAGCGCAACTTCAGGTAAACACAGTCAGCCGGACATTTAGTCTTGTTCTTCCTCATATCTCGGACCGTTCCCCTCATCTCTCTGTCTCTCGCAGGTTTTGTGTGGTCATCAAAAAGGAGAACTACCCAGACCAGCAGCCTGCCAAGACGGTCTCTGGCAGCGCCAAGCAGATCTATCGACAGCCAGGCCACACCATCTACCTGCTGCCCACCATGGTGCTGGCCAACCTGCTGCCCTGTGACCTCAACTACTACATCAAAGGAACGTCAATCAAAGGCGCCCTGAAGCCGGGGAAAGAGGCTGTTCTTCACGGGGCCGACACCTCGCAGAACATGGAGCTAGGTCAGGACTCACCAAAGGTCTTTCACTGGCTTGTGTTCAGCCATTTTCCCTGTTCTAAATCCTGGTGTTCATGGTGTGTGTCCTCCAGGAGTCCTGCTTGAGAGCTTCCCTGTGTGCAAAGAGCTGCTGATTCCACCTGGCACTCAGAACTATGTGGTACGCATGAGGCTGTATGACACCAACAAACATCTGCTCTGCCTCATCATCCGCATCATCCTGCGAGCGCAGGGGGCCCTGAAGATCCTGATTTCTGCCCCCTACTGGCTGATAAACAAGACTGGTAATGTTTTCTGTGGTGTTATAAACTTCAATTGTACAGTTTAAAGAAATAAAAACGATCCAGTCTTTGCTTTAAGAACTGTTATTGTTCCCTAAAACCACTTTTGTCCCGCAGGTCTGCCGTTAATCTTCCGTCAGGACAACGGCAAAGCCGATGCTGCTGGCCAGTTTGAGGAGCACGAGTTGGCCCGAAGCCTCAGTCCGTTACTATTCTGCTACACTGACAAAGAGCAGCCTGCTATGTAAGTGTATGAGAGACCAGACCACTCTGTTCCTGAGCATCCATCATTTCTTGGCTAGTGAGCAATGTTCTACCCAACAGACATCCTTCTGGTGTTTTTATCACTGCACACACACTCTCACACATCGATGGTCACGGGCTGCCTGTGGTTAAGTGTCTGTCACTTTGACATACGCACAGGCTAAAATCCCCAACCCTCCCCTCTCCCTCCTGAGTGTCATCTGCCACGTCCTTACATTCCATCTTTTTCCCTGCCTGTCTTGATCCCAGGTGTACTATGCGGATCGGGAAAGGGATCCACCCAGATGGAGTTCCAGGCTGGTGCCAGGGTTTTTCCCTGGATGGAGGGAGTGGAGTCCGGGCAGTAAAAGTTATCCAGCACGGAAACAGGCCTGGCCTTATATACAACATAGGCAAGTTGGTACACTCACAAACAGTACAAAGGTGAAGCACCAGGATCCTGATCTTTGGATTCACAGTATGTCATATTGCAAAGTCATATAGGAACAGGAATGAAATGCTGAATTGCAGTAGGCTATGAATGTATTCATTGCCTCTCATCAGTACTCCAGTTGGTTTTTACTTATAATTGTCTCCCTTCTCTGGGTGCTTTGAAAGGAAGGTCTGGTGCATCACTGCAGCTTCTCTTTGACCATTATAGATCATATTTTTTTGCACTGAATCTACATCTTTTTCCTGCATGGACAGTTATTGGCACACATATGATCTTCTGGCATAAAGCAGAACTCACCAGCTTTTTCTAGCACTCTGATGAATGCAGCACAGATATCTTGACATTTCTCCTCCGACTGTTGATATTCAAACTAAAATGGCGCTGTCGTACTGTGACATGTTCAATGTTGCATCAGTAAAGTGTTTGTCAGGCATTAGTTGATCCCTGTCTGATGGACACAGGCATCAGCGTGCGGAAGGGAAAAGGACGCTACAGGGACACTCACATCGTGACCTTTGCCCCGCGCTACCTGCTGGACAACCGCTCTACACACAAACTGGCCTTCGCTCAGAGAGAGTTTGCAAGAGGAAAGGTGAGCAATGAGACACAGACCTTATACAGTGATAGCAGCATCCCCAGTTCAGAACGGGTCAAGGACATTTGATTCATACCTACCTCTCTCGCTCTAACTCTCTCTCTCACACTCTTGCACTCTTACTCTCTCACTCTCTTTCAATATTTCTCTCTTTCTCACTCTCTTTCTCAATCTCTCTTTCTCTCACGCTCTCTCGCACTATTACTCTCACTCTCTCACTATGTCAAATATATACATACATATATATATATGTATGTGTGTGTGTATATGTATATGTATATATATATATTATATATATATATATATTATTATATATATTATATATATATATTATATATATATTATATTTTATATATATATATATATTATATTATATATAGAACTGGAACCTCACTGCTACTGTAATATTTACAGTGAGTATGCGGTTCTGTTGGGTCTGTAGCCCTTCCCCCCAGTTTTTCCTACACAGGGAACAATAAATGCAAAACGGCAGAAGTCCTCAGTGAAAACATTTTGTTCTAGGGTACGGTCAACCCTGAGGGTTACATCTCCACCCTGCCGGGCTCCAGCGTCGTCTTCCACTGGCCCCGCAACGACTACGACCAGCTGCTGTGTGTGCGCCTCATGGACACCCCCAACTGCACCTGGTCTGGAGGCTTCGAGGTCAACAAGCCCAAGTCCTTTCACGTCAACATGAGGTGAGCTATATTTATACATACACACTCCAGCACCATCATTTCATTTAAGTAGCTTTACTATGTTCGTAATCAAGTAAAGTCTAGTTTGTTTTTTTATCGTTTTACTCTGTTTATAATGACATTTTGGTGTTGAAAATGGAGGTTGAAGGTAGAAGTGTAAACCTCATTTCAAACCTAAATGCTGTCTGATACCTTGAACTTCCCAACATTTCCATCTGGATCATGAATGTATCCATATTTAACCTGGCCGCATGCCACTATTCATTGTCCAGCGATAAATATTGTGACTATTATTTATTGTGTAATATCTGATCTCTGCCTATATGTTGTGATGCTGAACTGCGTACGTACTGGGCATTTTTTTCTATGCTGCGCCCAATACAATCTCCACCAATTTAGGTCACATTGTCACTGAAGTGAAGAATTTTAAGTGGATCTTTTTTAACAGGGACACCCTGGGGAACTGTTTCTTCCTGCGGACAGAGATCACCCTGAAGGGAGCCACCTACCAGATCTCCTTCTCTGATGCCGACCAACTGCCTCCACCCTTCCGCATCGACAACATCTCTGAGGTGAGCCAAAGCAACATGAGCTTTTACTACCTACTTGAATCACTTCCTGGACTCTCACTTCTCTTTCCATGAAGGATTCGTTATGAGGATACAGTCTCCCCTCGAAGATATTCATTCTGTTGTACACACCAAAAGTGTTACAAAAGTAGTTATGAGTTGTGAAGAATGATCGAACAGATCTCAAGAGGCTCAATACTAAATATATTGAATAGATTCCATTGTTTGAACCCCTTCAGGTGCCAATCCAGTTCTGGCAACACGGTGTGGCTGACCTCCGGCTGCACACTGAGGTGAAGGCAGGCTCAGTGCTGGACTACGCCTGTGATGAGCCCACGCTGCCCCCCTACCTCACACTGACTGTGAAGGGAGCCGGATCCTCAGAGGTCACGTCTGACATGAACTTCTTCAGAGAATACAACAAGCTCTACTACGAGAACTTCATCTATATCGCAGCCACACACACCTTCTCAACGTATGGACCATCAACATGACTAACTCATAATGACATTGTGATATTTCATCACGCTTTCTTGTAAACAGTTCGAGGCATAAAGCTAAGCAGCATCTTTTTGTTGATGCAGGAATGTTGAGAAGAGACCTGTTGGGAAGAAGCGTCTGGTGAGCTCTGCTGAACTGGTTCTGGATGTGGACACCAAGACTCAACGGGTCATCCTGAGAAAGAAGGTACAGTTTTTAGGTTAAAATGAACCACTTTGATCTAGGTGATGAAAAAGCTGTTTAAATAGTCATTATCCTGCAAGTTTAGAAGTGGAAGTTAATCTATTGTCACTTGATTGCCAGAAATTGAAAAGAATAATAATAATTTTGATGATTGATAAAGTCAAGCAGAGGTGCCTTGTGAGCATGTAATTTACTTCCTCTGCTTTATATGATCTCTTTAGGCTGAGGCAAATGATAAGCAATGTTATCACAATTTTTGACATTTTATAGTCTCAAAGATGAACTGCTAATCCTAAAATAATTCTATGATACGGTATCTTATTGTGAAAAAAAAAAAGCATAGAGACAACTTTTTCTTTTGATCATTGTGCAGGAGCCGGGGAAGCGCTCCCAGCTGTGGAGGATGACCGGGACCGGCATGCTGTGTCATGAAGGCTCGTCTCCACCGCAGAGCAAGCCGGCACAGCCACGCCCACTGGACTCCTCCTTGGTGCTGGACATCGCCGGGCTAGCAGCTGTCAGTGACAACAGGTTGGTACTGTGTGCAGCTGTAGTGACTCTATAAGCTGAACACTGGACATCGATCATGGATAATTTGAATGTGAGGTGTGTCTCTGTCTCTCCCAGTTTTGAGCCGTTGATGCTGAGGAGGCCGGACTCTCGCCGCACCACCACGCAGACGTGGTATTTCAGCTCAGGCATGCTGACCTGTGGCCTGCCCCGGCTGGTAGTCCAGGTGGGTACCCCAAGCTACTGTGTGCTGACAGGAGCTCCTCTCCTCTATGCACTGCTGTGGACTTCAGAGTCCCGAGAGTTGACACTCACATTCTGTATGTTCTTCAGTTTTGTTTCATCATGTATGACTTGTACTCTTCAGGTGAAGGGCGGGACGGCAGGTCTGTATGATGGAGCAGAGGTGGTGCTGGGACCAGACGCGGGGCTGCAGGAGCCCGGCCCCGAGCAGCAGTTCATCAACCAGAAGATGAGACCTGGTTCTGGCGTGCTGTCGGTCCAGGTGCTACCAGATGGACCCACACGTGTCCTGCAGGTAAAAACACAAGCCAATAAAACTCTTTATTAATGGATTTATAATCTTTCAACAGTAGTAGCATTGATACTGAGCAGCAGGTGTATTGTTTTGATGAATCAATGAGAGTTGACGTTGTCTTTAAGTCAAAGGAAAGTTGCAGGTCCATGTGATGTACTTTGTAAAGCATCTGATGTAACTCTAGTGTGACTTACTCATTTTATTAAAACTTAGTACAAAATAATCAGATTTACTGAGTAATGTGAGTTAGTTTGTGCTGGTTATTATCAATTTGAGATAATCCTTTATTATTAGTTTAGTTTATTGTGAATCACGATATCTCGATATATGATTTCATCATGAAATGATACCATTGCAAGTTGACAAATTACCATATAGAATTATGGTAAAGCCCTTGTTTAAGTACACTAGCTACATGGAAGTAATTCATATTCATAAGAGCTAATGGCAACAAAAAATACATCTCTGTAGTAGGGTTGATTGTGACTCAGTGGTAGAGCAGGGTTGTCCTTCAATCAGATCGGAGGTTCGAGTCCCCAGCTGCGCTCGTCCACGTTGATGTGTTTTGACAACTTTAGTTTAGTAAAAACATAATGTAATGAACTAGGTGAAATTTCAGGCATCCGGTAATATAGTAGAACTACTGCAGATTTGTCCATATTGCCTAAACATTACAAAGTTTGAATGGCCTTTCTATCTTTAGTTTTTCTCCGCTTGTGTTCATACACTGTTAGTCACATTCAGTGCTTTGATAACTTATCTTACGTTATCTTGTTTTTATTGATGGTGATGGTGAACCTCATGGTTTCTGCTCACAGACGTTTGTTTGTTTGTAGATCAGTGACTTCAACCAGAGGAGAATGATCCGGAGCTCATCCTCCTCAGAACAGGAAAGGGGCAAAGAGGATGTAAAGAAGAGAGAGACTGAGCAGGAGCTGGAGGTACCAGAGACTATTTTACATGCGCTGTAATTTGTCTCTGACACCAATGTCTGGAAATTTACATGACACAATCATTCAGTATATTTTTATTCACATCTGTCTAACAAAACTCCTATATCTCTAGCCAGGTGCTGAAGCAGTCCCCATGAGATCTTCACCTGTCCTCTGACGTCTGCTCTGTCCTCATTCACAGGTGTTGGTGAACCTGGAGGAAGGGGTGGGTGTGTCTCTGGTCAACAAGGTTCCTGAGGAGCTTGTGTTCACTACGCTGTCGGGTATAGACATCCACTTCACCCGCACTGCTGCCAACGAGGTGTTAGAGCTCAGCATTCAGAACATCCAGGTGAGCTCACCACAGCCATGGGAACATTCAGTAATCATTTCATTCAAAAGCTGTTCAATGGGCTTCACATCATAATACAAGGTTTGGAAGGGTTCAGGCCTAAAACATTTAAAATTGTCTTTTAACTTTACTGTATTTATGGCTCTTAAAATGAATAAAGAACGGAACCTCGATTGAAATACTGTAAAGGTTTTCCACCCCGGTCACAATTTACTGGAGCACATCCCTGAAGCATGTCACTATCTCCATGGTGACTATCATTCTACCCCACCAGCTTCTTAAGAATCAGATTTTAGATGTAGACTTAGATTAAATTCTGCTTCACTTTGCTCCGATGGGTACCAGATGTGGATGGAGAATACAATGTTTTATACATGGTTAAACCAGAGGGGAGCCTTTGTATGAATATGTTAAAATTAGAGATAATTAAAATTAAACGATTTGTTTTGAACATAACAATTCTTATTTTCATCTTATGCACTAAAGAAAACATTCTTAAATATGTTATATTTCATTTCTGCCGATATGTCTTAGATGGTGAAAGGCAGCCTACTGATGTAGTTCAGATCATTAGAGGACAGTGAAATGACAAAGTGTGTATTGTGGGCATTGCTATGATTGCTGAATGTGGCCAAGAAGAAGGGAGGTTGGGACAAAGACAGGGGTCCAATTATATATTGCTGGACAATGAATTTCTGGTTATGCCGCAAGGACTCAAACCACTGAAGGAAAGCCAGAAAGATCCTCTTAGTTCATCAGCATATCGGCCACAGTACTATTCAGAATGAGACAGTTGGTATTGATCACTGCCACAGTTTGGAAATGACACACTGTGATATTGACACTAATGCTACGTTACTGCAGTCCATATCCACTGTGTTGGTTTGATCCAGAAGCTTCTTGTGCATTTATTTTCATCCCCGATCATTTACATTACACATTCCTCAGAAATGCAAAAAAACACGATCAAAAGGTATTTAATTGAGCAGGAACCTTTTTATTCACATTAACTATTCCATCCAGTGTATTAGTGGAGAGTGCTGTGTTGATTTGTTGTGATTGTAAAGCCCTCTGAGGCAAATTTGTAATTTGTGATTCTGGGCTATACAAAATAAACTGAACTGAAACTGAACTGTGTGAATACTTGGTCATCCATGTTCTGGTCATCAGGTGGACAACCAGCTGCTGGGTACCACCCAGCCTGTGATGCTGTGTGTGACTCCCAGCTCCAGTGATAGCGGCGTCAACGACAGTGGCCCAGCCCTGCAGGTCAACTCAGTCAAGGTTCCCAGCAGCCTCATGCTCACAGATCTCTTCAAGGTGAGCGGCATAAACTGATCACTCACATCACATCGCTGTATGCTCAATATTTCGCTTCTTTTTTCAGATCATCACCAGATAATCCATTCCTAGTGAGCCAGAGACCAATAGGTACTGAAATCAACTGACTCATGATGTTACCATGATGTGTTCACAGCACCTCATGGTGACGGCCCGGCGCTTCACGGTCATCATCGAAGAGAAACTGCTGCTCAAGCTGCTCAGCTTCTTTGACTACGGACAGACAGAAGCTGGTGGGTCATCAGTTGAACGTCATGTTAATATTTGTGTGATGCTGTGAGGAGTTTTTTTTTTCTCAAATATATAACAAACTGTAATGAATGCAGAGCTGGAGAAGTTGGATGAAAACATTTATGAGAGGCCCAACGAGGACGCAGGACCTCCCAAACGGTACTACTTTGAGAACGTGAAGATCAGCCTCCCTCAGGTCAAACTGAGTGTCTTCACCTCTCACAAGCTGCCTCCTGATCTCAAGGTAACCAAATATGACACAGCATCCCCAGACTCCATCCCCAGACTCCATCCCCAGACTCCATCACCAGACTCCATCACCAGACTCCTTAACCAGACTCCATCCCCAGACTCCTTAACCAGACTCCTTAGCCAGACTCCTTAACCAGTCAGATGTTCAGAGTTGGAGTCAGTACATGGTTAGCCTAGCATAGCATAAAGACTAGATCCAGAGGGAAATAGCTAACCTGGCTTCGTCCAATATACACATACCAACGCCTCTAAAGCTCACTGATCAACATGTTGTAGTGGGGGCGACGTTTGATTAGGGGTTTCGATCCCCGGCTCCGCTAGCCCACGTCATTGTGTCCATGGGCAAGACACTTGTCCCCATGTATGTGTATGGTGTATGCATGGGTGTGAATGTTAGTTCCTGATGAGCAGGTGGCACCTTGCATGGTAGGCTCTGCCATCACTGTATGAATGGGTTAACATTAAAAACAACAGCACATTAAAACTTGGGCACATGCATAGGATCATTTAAGCTGTTGCAGTAGATTTCTGAAAAGTCATCTGAAACATTTTCTACATGATATTAAACTCTGACCATTTGCAGGCACTATCTATGTCACAGACAGTGGGGGACATGTTTAGATACATTTTAAGCTATTTTCATGAAAATCAAATTATTGAAACAGTAGTAAGACTAAACTTTTAAGAGGTTCTGTTAAAAATAGATTTTATGCAAAAGGTACACAGAAATGTCATGCTATGGCTCACTCACTCTGTTACTTCCTGTTACCACACATGCTCTGTCTTCCAAATGTATCAGCCTAGTAAGAATGGAGTCGTGCCTGTTTTTGTATTTGTATTTCAGTGTGATGCCAAATTATCTCTATTTTTGTCATATTGTCACACATTATAATTGATTATTTCTACAATCACAAAAAAACTAAGCTGCCCTTCTTTCCCATGTTTCCTCATGTGGATGTTTCCTTGGCACTGTAGGCCCTGAAAGGTACCCTGGGCTTTCCTCTGGTTCGCTTTGAGGATGCGGTCATCAACATGTACCCGTTCACCAGAGTGCATCCCTACGAAACCCAGGAGATCATCATCAATGACATCCTCAAGCACTTCAGAGAGGTAAGAGGGTTTGGAACTGCTCTCAACTTCTTTGCCTCAGTTTCGTCTGAAAGTTCTCTACATTATCAGAGATTCTAAATAAACAAAGCATATTCACTGCAGCCACAATAACAGCATCTACCTCTACAATCATACACTGTATAGCTTTTATAACTAAATGCATTTTTACTTCTTTTCATGCAATTCATCTGAATCTGTGTATTTGTATAGGTGTTGTTTATACTTTTTACTCATGTACACATTTGTCCTTCCAGATGCAAACTAATTTTGCTGACTCGTATTTAGCAAACATGTCTGGCCCACAATGAGTCCGGAGTTTGTTCCCTTCTTGTTGTTCATGAGAAAATCAACAAGAGAGATCTGTTCCTGCTCCAATGTTTTGTAGCAGACCAGTCGAACATATGCAGTACATCTAATCACAGGCTCATGTGGGAATAGATGGAATGATGTTTGCACATTAAAAGTCTAGATACCTTTCAATATACTATGGCAAAGTAAAGGAAATTTCCATAACCTATTAGTTGCTACATGGACTGAGGTCGCGTACTAAGGTGTGTCTCTGAGTGGTTCCTGTCAGGTCATGCTCAGTGTTTCCTGTCTGTAGGAGCTGATCAGCCAGGCAGCTCAGATTCTGGGCTCTGTGGACTTCCTGGGGAACCCCATGGGCCTGGTCAATGATGTCACTGAGGGTGTGTCGGAGCTCATCAAGTACGGCAACGTGGGTGGTCTCATACGCAATGTGACCCACGGTGTGTCCAACTCTGCTGCCAAGGTACACCTCTGCGTAGCTGAGATGAAATGACTCGTTTTTTTCTGTGTTTTTACTATTTACTATTGTACTGTTCTAAATTAGTTCTGTATTTACTGTGCTATATATTTTAAGACATCCTGTTCTCTTTACTCTGATGCATCATAAATCATTTTATTTGAATGTATTACCTGGCTATTACTAGAGTAAAGCACGTGAGACTGTAAGAGAGGAGGAAGCCGTGTAGTGTGAACATCCTTCCTGTTCTCTGTGTGTCAGTTTGCAGGGACTTTATCAGACGGGCTCGGGAAGACCATGGACAACCGGCACCAGAGCGAGCGAGAGTACATCAGATACCACGGAGCCACCAGCGGAGAGCACCTGGTAGCAGGGATCCACGGACTGGCTCATGGTACAACCTGGCTCTAGTTCTGTGCCCGGTTTCAGCCGTGACAGTCCAGCTAGCGGGCCAAAGGAACATTTCATGGCTGCTCAATTAATACTCCTAAAAATCTAATTTTGAAAATCAGACTTATTCTTTTTTTATTTGCATGTTAAAAGGTGAGAAGCAGCACACAGAAAGAACGATGCTAGGATGAAATAATGTACCTGTGCCACCAGATATAAACGAGTTTATGAGATGCATATGGGCATAGAGATGTGAAAAATAAGTTTGACAGCCATAAACTGCAATGTGTAAAAACTCCCTGTAGCTGAGAGTGCAGAAATGACTGTTAGTGTGTGGTGACCTGGTGGACCTTTGTACTTGAGAAAAAGTTTTCACTGAGGTGTACAGAGTCAGGAAAAGAGCATGATCTCCAGTAGCTGATGAGAGATCAGACTTGTATGGAAGCCAAGTGAGGAAAAAAAGAATTGATCTAAATAGTTTATCTATTTATTTTCCAAAGCTGCCCCAGTTCTTCCAGTCTTAACCCCTCAGTGATCGCAGTCCTTCTCCTTCCCCTCCCCCAGGGATCATCGGAGGCATGACAAGCATCATCACTTCCACAGTGGAGGGCGTGAAGACGGAGGGCGGAGTCAGCGGCTTCTTCTCAGGCCTGGGTAAAGGTCTGGTCGGCACCGTGACCAAACCCGTGGCCGGAGCTCTGGACTTCGCCTCGGAGACGGCACAGACGGTCCGGGACATGGCTAGTCTCAGTAACCACAGGTGGGTTTAGTCTATCACCTGTGTAATGACACTCCACCTTCTGTATTCTACAGAGACTAATAGGTTGTTCAGGTCTTTACAGAGCAGACATTGAGAGATGAATTTGCTGCAGCATGTTATAACATATAATGAAGCCTGAATCTCAAAGTGTCTCCTGTGAACTGAGTTGAAAAGGAAAATAATGACTATTTAACTGCCTAAAAATACTCAACAAATCTTGTGAGAAATCAGGTAGTGGTGATCGGTGGTTGAAGTGTTAGTGTTGTTTCTGTGTTGGTCAGGCTCAGTGTGCAGCGGGTCAGGAAGCCTCGCTGCTGTAAAGGACCTCAGGGTCTGCTGCCTCGACACTCGGCCACACAGGCTGACGGTCAGGAGCAGCTTTTCCGCCTTACTGACAACATCCACTCTGAGTTGTGAGTCTCACTCCTTTCTCTACATCCTCACACACTGTGCATATCTAATACTCGGATTACCTTCAATTCCATCAGTTTGACACTTCACTGTCTCCCTCCAGCTTCATCGCTGTGGAGCCCATCGACAGCTACTGCGTCCTCATCTCCTCCAAAGTTGTCTACTTCCTGAGGCCGGGGGACTACGTGGACCGTGAGGCCATCTTCCTGGAGGTCAAGTACGACGACCTCTACCACTGTCTGGTCTCTAAGGATCATGGGAAGGTATATGTGCAGCTCACCAAGAAGGCTGACAGCACCAGCAGTGGTGTGGCCATGCCTGGCCCCTCCCACCAGAAACCCATGGTGAGACCCTCATCTGGCTAGTTCTTCACTGACAGTCTCTGGATAGTACTACTTGTTTAGGTTCACCCAAATCACATTTACAATGGAATCTCTCAATGCAGATAGTTCTGGTTTGATTGTCTGGGTTCTGAGATTTCTACTTCGACCTCAATACAATGAAGCTGAATGGAATTTAGCTTTTGCTGCTTGGAAAAAATTAAATTCAACAGAAATGTTTCTCTCTAGAATCTTTCACAAGCCAAGTTTCCATCTAAATGTCTCTCAAATTCTAACCGAATTTCAAGAGAATCACCCAAAAAAATGACAATGGAAGTTTGTTTCCATCCCCTATTGTTATGTGATTAATTGGAGTTTGCTGATCGAGATGAGCAGTAGATGGCGGCAGTACTGCAATCAGAAAATCATTATACCACTGTAGAAGAAGAGGGCACAGCAAGATAGCCTAATTAAAATAGCGCCGGTCCAACCTCAAATGATGAAGAACAATGTAGATGGAATATATATATATATATATATATATATATATGACAAATATGTGAGTGTTTCATGTATTAATGTGAGGAAGGTTACATCAGATCTGTGTGGAGCTGTTTTTCTCTCTTCAGCAGAGCAGATGTCACATGCTTCATGTATGTCGTCATTTATCTGTGAAAGATGTTTCCTTTTTGCTTTCATCAATACACAAACTCTTTTACATCAGTCAACCATAAAAACTACTTTTTTTTTTATTTTGCGGTTTTTGTGCATATAAGCAGTTGAATGGAAACCCAACTACTGTTACTTTGGATAATCCACACAACACACTGTCTCTTTGGTAGGAAGTTAAGTTCCAATGGCAAGCAACTTCAGGTGTGGCCAGGCAGACCTGAGTCACATGACCTTTCCACCAAGGAGACCTGGAAATAGACAGACTCCAGAAACTCAAAGCTCAATCCTATCATTCACACAGATAGGAGTGAATATCAAACAGAGAGAGATGACATGCACACAGAGTAAATGATGACTCGTATAAAGGAGGTATTTGCAGCTGTACAGGTTGTTTTAAGCAAACTTACAAAATAACATATCTCAATCACTGTGTAACAATCCTCTCAACAGGTCCATGTGAAGAGTGAAAACCTCGCCATCAAAATCTCTCAAGAAATCAACTATGCCAAGAGTCTGTACTACGAGCAGCAGCTTATGCTTCCTGCCAGCGAGAACGAAGACTGCTTGCTGCTCGAGTCCTGATCACGTGTCTCCTCTGAAGGAACTCCTCTAAAAATCCTGAGAAGGCGACGACTTTTATTGAATTTGTAGGAATCAGATGTTTACAGTGTCTGAAGTAAAGGGAATAGTCCTACACCTGTGCACTTAGTTTAGTCACATGGCCAGATTTTTTGGCAAAGCAAATACATGCACACGACATAAAAACATATGCAAAGCAGTGTTGTTTTGACTGTGTATATGTAGAAAACACTGTTCCTCTGTCTTTATATGACTGCTGAAGACATCCTCCAGGTGTTCTATATGTTTGTGAATAAACAGAAATGTAAATAGAGCTACATACCAATACTATCAACCAGTGTACATACTGTATTAATTATGAAGTATGAAGAATAACAACAAAAGCTGATAATGTGAAATGTAACAAACTGCCTTTGCAACTCTATTTTGTGTACAAGAGACTATTAGTTGGGGGGGGGGGGGGTGAATTGCACTGACACAGGGAGGGAGGTGCGGCCTCCCTGCCTCACACACACTGAAGCCTGTCATTGTCTCTGCCTTTATCAATCACACAGGTCTGATGTTTCTCCACTTTTATTTCACAGCCCTTTTTTAATGAGCCCGCTTCTTTCTATCCAGAGCTGTCCTCTAAACGACAGTGAGCACTTCCGTCTAACTTGTCTTTGGGTTTTGATTTGGTGTCGGATGAGATTTTCCTGAGCTGAGTTTTTGTTGTGTGTTAGAGAGGAGAAGTCCAGTTAGAGAGGGATTGGACAGTGGTGGATATGTGATCCTGTAAAATAACCTTCACATGGACACCGCTTCAATAAAGAACCACAATTGCAGTACTCACTGAGTGGGACCTGTTATTCCCACACTTAAATGTACAGGTATACAATATTCTGTCATGCATACACAAAGCTGTTTGGGGTGGTCATGATGATTGTCACTATGATAAAATTCACCAGAGATTGTGCTTACAGCGACTGTTCATCCAACTCCCAAGTTCGATTCCAGAGGGGGATCATTATAGATAATGGATACATTCATTTTCCGATAATGATGTTATCAACCTGCAACATCGCTATGATCAAGTTCTAACTCTAGGTGCTGGTTGGGCCGCTGTGCTCTCCCCTCGGCTCCTCTCCCGCTACACCTCAGGAGACCAGTCTGTTACTCAGATGACACAGGGGTCATCACCGTCTGCATACAGACGGGAGGTTGCATTGATTAACATTGACACCACATGATGGAGGTTTATGTTTTCAGTTTTATTCTAGAGGATATATTATATTACAATCTGTTACACATGGTTTTATAGGGCTAACATCAACGTTTGCTTCTACATCACCTGCACTCTGTGAAATTAAACAGTTTGTATGTTTTTGGTAATCAACTGTCATTTTTCTTTCACATCAAATGCACCAAAAGAAAGACCATTTAGCATTGTTTTACCTGACACAACATAAAGTTAACAAGCATTGAGCAGAGAAACCTTACCATTTTCAGATCTGATAAAATCAAATATGCTAGGTATGCTTTCCAGGATTTTCCGGAAAAACAATGCATAGACGGATACAAATGGCATCCTTCTCAATCATCACTTAAGAGTAGTGCTGGTTATCAGTGTTTGATACCTTTAAAGCTGCAAGATGGGAGATTGGGGGCATGTTGATTGCCTCTCAACATGGCGAATGCCAGCCATGTGGCTCACAGCTAAATACACTAACACGGCTAACGGTGCAAAAACGGTGACAGTGCTTACAGAGCTAACAGTTTGAACCTGAGGGGAAGCGGACGGTGATCGATTTCTGAGAATTCAAATAACCTTAAAACCCCTTTACCAGATCCCTCAGAATAACGGCCCTGACCAATCGTTTACTAATGGGTCTACAATTTGTAATCTGAGCAGCCATTCATTTGGATGGTGTGAACCCTGCACACTTTAAAAAGGGGACATCACGCACTACATCCAACTTTTCTCTCAGTATGATGCATTTAATGTCTCTTACAAACACCTAAACAGTCAGAGTAGAGTAGCCCATCAGCAAAGCTGCTCACAGTGTGACGGCATGCTGAGCAGCATGTTGACCTTTGCTCTGCGGGTGATGCTGTTCAGTAGTCCTGCTGCATCTTTAATGTTCAGCATTGTTGGAACAGCTGGGTCGGGGTTTAATAACTGTCAAGGGGTCCTTAAAGAGCCGAGGCCTCAGGTAGCTGTGGGTGGTGGTGTGTGGAGGAGCAGCAGAGCCTCGGGTCACGTCAGCTCGCAGGTGAAGCTCAGCAGCAGCAACACGGATGTTAATGTGAGGGAGCACCGACTGGCCGCTGCGTCAATGGCTGCACACAAAGACAGCATGGATTACAGAGCACTGCTAGAGATCCATACTGGGATACACCATGACTGTGACATGTTGACTGGTACATATTCACCCAACAATTTCACACTAAAGGAGAAGTCTATATTTGTAATTATTTTAACAACAATTCTCATGTCCAAACCCAAACAAACGCTGACTGTGTCTTTGACAAGTATTGTGTGTATCAAAGCCTTATTTATTCTCCTCCTCAGTGCAATAGAGCTCCATTGTTGTCCACAAACTATTCAATCACATCATTGAGCCACACTGTCGTATTGGCTGACATGTTTGCTGCATTACCGTGAGATTTCTGTACCCGTCCAGGGTCAGTTTTAAACATGTTAGTCTCTGCTCATGTGCATACATTGTCCTTTCAAAATAAACTTCTGTTTTCACAAGAAACAACTTGGTTAGGTAAGCCAATAAAACTACTTGGTTAGTTTTATGAAAAGACTGTGGTTTGGGTTTAAAAAGTATATCTGCTAAATAGTTAACTTTGTTATATACATGACAGGTATACAAATCTTTATTGACTTTTGGTTTCACACAGGATGTGAACAGTCCTGTCTTTTTCTGAACCCACCAGAAATAGACTTTCTTGCTGATTTTAGTACATCCCCTGACTTCCTCCTTTACTCCTGCCATAACTAATGTGACATTGAGCGTAGCGCAGCTTAGGGCCACTGACCAAGCTGCTTAGTTGATGACTTTGGAGTGAGAATGAGCTCACTATGTATATAAATTAGAAATGTTTCAGTTTTGTTTCTGATATATCACCATTTTTCCATCCTTTTCATGTGAGGCATAGAACCAAATCTACCAACTACCAACCCACAAGCCTCATCAGGCACCCTGCTATGGAGAAGACTCCAAGCAGAGTTCTAAATCTAAATCTGGGCCCTATTCTTTTGTCTATTTACATACTTGCTCTGTGATTGGCTGAAAGGTGAAAGGGCGGTGACAACACCACTGTCATTATGAAATGGAAAGTGGCATGAAAGAGAGGTGTAATTGTGAGACTGGCTATATAAAATAAAAAAATGTAGCTAAAAGTTTCTATTACGAAATCAAAATTAAGTACCCCAAAACACTGTTATAATGAAATAAAGTGAAGAAATTAAAGATTTAGTTATTACTTAAACAGGCCCTATTATGCTATTTTCCGGGTGCATATTTTTATCTCAAGTTACAGTTACAACATGTTTACATGCGTTAATGCTCATAATCCGCCTTCTTTTTCTCATCCTGGCTGTCCTGCAGCACCTCTTCTCACCCTCTCTCTGAAACGCTCTGTTGTAGAGCTTACTCCTCCCTCCAGAAAGCAAAGTCTGCTCTGATTGGTCAGCTAGCCTGCTCTGTTGTGATTGGTCAACGTTTCACATTTCAAAAAACCCTACCTCCTGGAGCTCTAGCTCCGTCTCTCTCTTTTGTTGTTTGAGGGCCAAACTAGCCAGAAGGAGTTTTACATCACTTCCGTAACATTATGACTTCATAAAGTTACAGAAGCGAAGGAGAGAATTCAATGGATCCGTTTTCAGGCAGCTCCGGAGCAGTGATTCTGAGGGGGAGGGTAACTCATGGACTTCAGGTTTTACACTCTACGGACCTTTTACATGTATAAAAATATATATAACACACTAAAGGAAGAGGGAAAAAGTGGAAAAGCATAACAGGGCCACTTTAAAATATTAACTAATTATTCTTTTATTTATACATTTTCACAATTTATTCAATTATTATATTTATTATTATATTTATTCAATATTGAACACTTTGGGGCTCCATATTTAAGTTCTGTCCTAACAAAGTTTCTATCATGATAAGTGTTGAGCCACAGGAGACCCGCTTCCTGTAGTCACCATGTGTTTATACTAATGGTTTATTACATTAATGGGATGCCTCCACAGTAACAGTAGTAACAATGCCTGAACTGATTATGACAAATGACCTACCAATAAAATGTTCTCTTCCTTTCCTCAGTCTTGGGTTATCTGTAAAAACAACAAATAAAATAACGTAAATTGTGAGCTTACTGAAAAAATTATAAACTATGTAGTGAGACTGGATGGACCTTGGCTGATCTAACACTGCAGAATTTTGATCTGACCCAAAGACATCCAATCCCCCGTATTCAATAACCCCCCTCAACAGTTGATTTCAAGGATTTCAAGGAAATACGTCTTTGTCCTGTATTTATGAAGTGTAAAACAGAGTTAAAACCATTTCATGTTTTTCAAACCAGACTCACAACAGTGAGCGAAATTCAACCGGCATCCATCGCCTCCTCATCAGGAACAACTTCCGTTTGGAGGGACGTGAGCCGACTCAGAGGACCGTAGAAACAGCCGGCTGAACCCTCGCAAAGGCATCTGGACACCGCTGCTCAAAGTAGGCAACTATCAACTGTAAAATGATCCAGGGTTGGTGTCGGGCAAATGCTCTGATTAATAATAATTTAGATTGACGGGGTAGAGTAGGGATAGGAGTATGAGGAAATCCCGACTTATTTTCTCTATCTGATATAATATTACCTATGTTATTTGAAATCAATTCATTCATAATTTGTATTCTTGTTTAATTATTAATCTTGTCATCCATTCATTTAATCGTATCAGTAATAAATTACCCATTTATCGCCAAGTCGTTATCTGTCATATTATTTCAAAGTGGGAACTATGAGGTCAATGAAATCAGGACTTACGCCTTAGATATTGAGACTGGAAAATTTGTTGCCAAATCATTGATTTTATTTAGTTATTTTCTTCTATACAGAAGTGGTGCCCCTTAAGTTTTCATGAGAGTAATATTTTAATTTTAACGTAGTTTGATTAAACAACGCTACAACTATTAGAACCAGACCCCTCACAAAACTCACCAAACACGATGAGCCGGGTGTGAGTGTCCGTGGAGCCCAGGGGATTCTGGGCCGTGCAGCGGAACATGGATCCATTGAGTTCAGCTGGAACTCTTTCAAGGATGAGCTCCCTTCCATCGTGCTCCTCTCTGCCATCTAGCAGCTGCCCACCAACCTTGGTCCAGGTGAATATGGGCTCAGGGAAGACCTCGCTCTATGGACGCACGCAAGCACGCACGCACGCAAGCACACATGCACACACACACAAACATGGCCAGGTGAGAGCACTGCAGGATCAAGTCACAAAGTGAGCAGAGAGATAAAACACTGATCTTTGACCTGTCCCACCGGAGCAGCTCAGTGAAGAGCACTGGAACAATCACATCGGGTGAGAAAAACATTTTCATATCATATTGCCTGCGACGGAGCACGGTTCCAAGTCCGAGGCAAAGGGATCTTTTGCCACCTCATCCCAGCCATTCTTATCCAACTGCTCGCCCAGTTGGACAACCTAGAGCCCCTCGCTACTCTGGGCACAATGAGCAGCGAAGCCGGGCTTCTTCCTGGCTGGCCTTTCAGATGCCAAGAGCACCAGCCCCTCGGGGGGGTCAGACCTGATGTGCGAGGGGCCGGCGTCGGACGCTTCTCTCAGCAGCACCTCAGCTACTGGGAGAGGGAGACCACAGGCCCTTGGGTGGTGTCCACACTCTCCAAGGGATACACACTACAGTTCCGATGCCGGCCACCCACTTTCTGCGGGGTCAGAATGACTGTGGTCAGAGATCCCGAAAAACACCTTGCCCTCAGGCAGGAAATTGTCGCACTGTTAGACAAAGACGCAATCGAGCCTGTAGAGTGGCATACACGGCTCGGTGGGTTCTACTCAGTGTATTTTTTAATTCCGAAGAAGGATGGCGGGTTACGCCCAATCCTAGACTTGAGAAAAAAAGTTTTTAAAGGTTCTGTCATTTCGAATGTTACAACTGGCAGATGTTCTCCAGTCAGTTGTGCGGGGGGCCTGGTTTGTGTCAATAGACCTCAAGGATGCCTATTTCCACGTGCCTATTGCACCTCACCACAGGCAGTTCCTGAGGTTTGCCTTCCAAGGGCAGGTTTACCAGTTCAAAGTGATGCTATTCGGTCCCTCACTGGCCCCTCGCGTATTTACAACGTTCGTGGCAGCCGCCCTTTCTCCCATGCAAGCCAGAGGTTTGACAATGTTACCATACCTGGACGATTGGCTACTCATCTCTCCAACTGCACAGCAGGCAGTCAGAGATGCGGAGATGCTACTTGGTCATGTGAGCCAACTGGGCCTTACAGTGAACTACTCAAAGAGCAATCTTGCACCCAGTCAGAGGGTAGATTACCTGGGTATTACACTCGACGCACAGTCGATGAAAGCCGTCCTTTCCCAGAAGAGAGTGAAGGCTATTCAGCAACTTATAGGTTAATTCCAGAGGGGCAGGGTTTTGAAATACGGCCTCTTTCTCAGCCTGCTGGGCATGCTGACAGCAGCAACCATTGTCGTCCCTCTGGGTCTTCTTTTTTTTACGACCCCTTCAAATCTGGGTCAACGGGCTGCACTTGAATTCCAAATGGCACCAGGGCAGGAACGTCAGGGTTTTCAGCCTTTGTTGCCAGACAATGACGCCTTGGAGAAGAACATTATATGTGACCAAGGGGGTTCCTTTGGGAGTAATCCCCTCCCGCCGAGAGGTGGTGGAGACAGATGCCTCCCTATTAGGCTGGGGTGCAGTCTGGCAGCGCAGGACCATCAGGGGCTGATGGAGCGCCAAGCAGAGGTTAATTCACATAAACGTGCTCGAGCTCAGAGCAATATATCTGGCTCTGCAACATTTTCTCCCAGCACTGAAGGGCCGGCATGTTCTCATCCGGACACCTCAGCGGTGTACCATATCAATCATCAGGGTGGCACCAGGTCCAGGCAATGTCTGAGAGTGTCACAACAGCTCCTTACGTGGGCATTTCCCCACTTTCTGAGCCTCAAAGCCATTCATCTCCCAGGGTCGCAGAACATTGCAGCAGATGTGCTGTCCCGCCAAGGGCCGCCACAGGGAGACTGGAGGCTCCATCCAGATGTGGTTGGAATGATTTGGAGCCGGTATGGCAGAGCGGAGGTGGACGTCTTTGCCTCAGAGACATCAACGCATTGCCCCCTCTGGTTCTCCCTAATGGAGAGAACCAGTCCTCTAGGGCAGGATGCCTTAGCTCACGCTTGGCCAGCCCGCCCTCTGTATGCCTTCCCTCCAATTCCACTAATTCGGATCACGCTGCACAGAATCCAGCAGGGGTGCCACAAACTACTGCTAGTAGCCCCAAACTAGCCGGGGAGGCCATGGTTTCCAGTCCAGACCTTCTCTCTCAGCTGGAGGGACGAATATGGCATCCGAATCCAGATCGTCTTCAGCTATGCGTTTGGCCATTGGAAGCCAGGACTCACTCCTGGCATCCTGTGACCAGTCAGTGATCCATACTGTGCTAAGTTCGAGGGCTCCCTCCACTAGGTCCCTCTACGCTAACCGGTGGAAGCTTTTTTCCCAATGGTGCATGACTCATGGTGAGGTACCGGCGAGCTGCTCGGTGGCCATCATCCTGCGTTTCCTTCAGTCATTGTTGGATGATGGTAGATGTGCATCAACATTGAAGGTATATGCTGCCGCAATTTCAGCAGGGCACACTAGAGTAGACAACCAGACAGTAGGGTCCCACTATCTGGTTAGTCAGTTTTTAAAGGGTGGACAGAGGCTTAGACCATCAAGAGTTTCTGTAGTGCCATCATGGGACTTGAAACTGGTATTAAAGTCTTTATGTCTGCCCCCATTTGAACCATTAGGTCAGACAGAATTAAAATGGTTGTCTGCGAAGACAGCATTTCTGCTGGCTGTCACATCAGCAAAGAGAGTGGGTGAACTCCACGCACTATCAATGAGCCAGATGTGCATGCATTGGTACCCGGAAGGTTCAGGGGTTACTCTCCTGCCAAATCCATCTTTCCTGCCAAAGAGGGGGCCTCCCTCACAGGTAAACCAAGCCATCAACTTGGCTGCATTCAGTCCACCGGCTTCATCTGACGGGGCAGAGGAACCGTCAGAGCTACTGTGCCCAGTGCAGGCACTCAAGACATATGTGGAAGTCACTGCCAGCTTACGCAAGACTGACAACCTTTTTGTCTGCTATGGGGGTTGTAAGCGGGGTGAACCCCTGTCAAAACAAAGGCTCTCTAATTGGATCGTGGATGTGATTCTCACAGGGCCTACCTGCCCCTAGTAATGTGAAGTGTCACTCTACTCGGAGTGTGTCCACATCCTGGGCAGCCTTGAAGGGGGTCTCTCTGCAAGAGATCTGTGCGGCTGCAACCTGGGAGTCTTCATGTACCTTTGCTCGCTATTACCGTGTCAATGTGGCTGCTCCTCATGCCATGACAGCGGCAGTCCTGTCAACGGCTTCCCTTCCTTAATGCGGTAAGCATTCCTCGTGACCTTGTGGGTATAAGTCATCCAGTGCTAAAGCACCGCCATCTGGCGGTCAGGAAGAATGAAATAGAATGAGAGTTACGAGTGTAACTACGGTTCTATGAATTCTGGATGACCGCCAGATCTTGTCTGTCACTCGGAATCTGGGCGAGAAGATTCCGAAGGAACAGATTGCGTGATGACGTGAGGGTTTTATATTGGGGCGTGTGCCCTACGTCATCGCATGGTCACAGGTGACTTTGTTGGTATAATTACTCGACCTGCGCATATGCGAGATGGAGATATCCAGTGCTAAAGCACCGGCATCTGGCGGTCATCCAGAATTCATAGAACCGTAGTTACATTCGTAACTCTCGATTTTAAAACATCCAGTACTGTGGCTCACCTTTCTAAGTTTGAAGAACTGATGGGTGGAGATTATTGTAAAGGGGTTCAATTCAACCCAATAAAACCAATAATTGGTGTCTTTTTCTAAACAGAGTGGTATGAAACCACCAACAAAGAATAGATTTTTTAGTAAGGATGATGATGCTCAGGATTTTTTACTGGTCTTCACCAAAGTAGGGCCAGCCTTGTAACACTAAAGTCTGCCGCTGACTGACTGACTGACTGACTGACTGACATACTGAGTGATGAAGCTACCATTTGAGTATCGCTTCTAGTCGCTCTTTCAAAATGAAAAGGAGCGACTGTGTTTCTGCTGCTAATGTTTTGCTGTTTATGATCCTTGACTGCAGATTGAAGCGGCATATTTTAGACAGCCTTTCATTTCTAATTCACTTTGTTCGTTAATCGAATTATATTTTAATATGTTCTTTCTTTTCTGTCAAAGCCTGTGTTTCTGTCCCTCCTCTCCAGGCACATTCTCTATCCCACATGCCCTGCAGTTGCCCCGCCCACCTCCTCATCAGCCTCTCACTACGTATACCTGTCCATTTCCATTGTTCCCTTGTCAGGGACTTTACCACACAAACACCCACACTGACTGAAATAGGACAATAGCGCTTTACATGAGTAATCCCCAACAACAAAGTTTTGAAAATATCCCGATCAGGTTATTATGGTTGAATTTTCATTAAAGTGTAAATGTACATGTTGCTAATTTGGCCTTCACATTATATGACAGACCAGGAGTTTATCCTATATTTGGAACAGGCTTTAATTTGTTCGAGCTGTCCACACGCTGACGAAAATACTGTAATTCATGTAATTATTGAGTTTTTGTTTACCTTGATAGGCAGTGAGGGGATGGGGATCAAACGTTGATGGAAGAGGACAGGAGACATCAGGGACGGACAGAGAGAGAGAGGAGAGAGGAGAGGAGTCAAGAAGATGAAAGTGTGGGAGATAGATCGTGAGACATATTTTTGAAAACAGTTTAATGATAAAATCTGTGTAAAGTGTTATTGATATTTTATTTGTTGCTTGTGTTTGAGGAACACATTTTTGATTAGTTGTTGCAGCCTGTGGCTTCAGAAGCAATGTTGTTTTATATTGTGTGTCTGATGCCTGATGAAGGTCCTCAACTAAAACTTATTGTGTGTAAAATAATAATTTCATTAAATTTTGCTACACATCTGATTTGTTCTGAGACCATACACAATTTGACATTTGTCAAAGTCTGACATTGCCGTTGACGAGAAAACTGATAAAATAAGAACAGACTTTACAAAAAAATACTGTTTCCTTTCAAATTTGAATGTAAAAGTTATGAAAATATATTACTAATGACACTGACTGATTTGTTCTGATTTTTCTCAGGCAGGTGGTTTCAAAGCCTCGGGGCCCTTACAGCAAAACCTCAGTCATCTGTGTTCCTCTGACGGCAACAGGCGCCTGCCTCAGGCTCTCTGTTCTACTGGAGGACTGGCAGTGAAAAAGACCGCTTATCGTCACCAGGATTGGGATTTAAGGAACACTCTAGGATATTGGAAACATGTGACTTTACAGAGGGAAGTCATTTGCATTTAAATGTGTTGTGGAATACCATCATTATCATAACAATCATAATCCATCTAAAGTGCCCTTGGGCAAATTCCCTGCTGCTGCTCCACTCTGCTTTCTTCAAAAGGCAAAGAATAGCAATCTATTTACATTCTGTGCAGTATTTTCCCCATAATCTCCTAAACTTTGAATGTGAATTACAATGTTTGATTTGTTGTAGGGTCCCAATACAGGTGAATCCCAGTAATTGAGCTTGTTTAGTACATTTAAATGTCACTGCAGTCACAAATGTCATTGTAATGCCTAGTATAAAAAATGTAACTCAAGTCGCAAGTTGATTTTCAAAGTGGACAGAAAGGAGCTGAAACCAATTGCTGCCTGGAAGGAAGGAATTAAATTAAAAAACGTGTGGTACACTTTGAGAGGTGGTCAAAGAGGATGATGATGAACTTCACAGATCGTTCCATGTTCAAAGAGCTACTGTGTTGAAAACTCACTGCAGAAAGTCCCAGCTGGAAGCCCTGGACAGTGATCCGCACTGTGTCTCCTACCTTGGCCTTACTGGGGCTCATGGACAGCCTGGGTCCTCTTGGAGCAGCTGATGGGAAAGTAAAACAGCATCTTGTATAGTTTTCATATGTCTGAACACAAGGAAACATGTATCACATGGTATAGTATGTGGCTACCAGCATTTCAAGGACGTACCCGCCTGCTCAGAGAACAAGTCCACCTCCTTTTCATGTAACTGTAGTATTAGCCAGTTGAAGTGAAGCATTACAAACTGCGCTGAAGGCTCAGGATGACCCACTTACTGCTCATTGTTCCCAGTTCTATTTGAATTGAATGGATTCAGTGGCTTGCCCTTGTTAATTCTCCCAAGCCCTGAATTTGTCCTCCAAAAAAATGTGGTTGTGTTTTCATTTTACATCTCATTAGGTCTTTTGGAACTGCACATGAACTGTATCAGGACTCCTGGGAGTATATCTAACTTTAGTATTTACATTATGTTCTGCATCTGTATTGTTACTTAATCAGGTGATCTGAGTGATTCTGTTGAAAAAGATAATTGACTGCCCATACTCCTCTTTCCATTACATATCTACAATATGTCTCTTCCTTCCTTTTTTTCGCCGCTTTAAAGTTTTTTGTCTGTACCAATGTGAGGGTCCTGGGACAGAGGATGTCGTATGTGTACAGATTGTAAAGCCCTCTGAGGATAATTTTTGATTGAATTGAATTGAATTGATCACAAGAACTCAGACTGAGCACTTTCCTAGAGTCTTACAATGCTAACTTTTTGACAGGGAGATGTTCTCACCACTGTTTAAGGACATAATGTTTCTATCTATGAATACATTTAAATTAAATTGAGACTATCAGTACAATTATGTTTGTTCAGTTTTCCCCAGCACTATACCAGGGGAGCGTCTGCATTAAAACCTGATCTGAGTAACCGGATTCAGCTCAGCAAGTGTGAGTTGGTGCAAGACTCACCCAGTGTGACCTCGGCCTGCATGGGCATGGACAGGGCAGGATGGTTGACCTCACAGCTGAACAGAGCCTCGTTGTCCAGCTGGGGGTTGAGGCTCCAGGTCAGCATGGCCCTCACCTCCATGGTGCCATCTCCTGCTGCCTGTTGCCTGTGCTGGAAGTAGTAGAGTGGATCGCTGCTCTGGACCCAGCGCGGAAACTCCCGGCTCACCACCGTCTCTGGGATTACCTCGCTGGTTGTCTCGGGGTCCGACTCAAACCCTAGCTCTGGGCGCTTTTCGGGGCCATCTGGGCCGTCTTGGCCCAGCCGAGCCAGCCTCCCCTCTTGTTCCAGAAGGGACAGGGACTTCTGCAATTTGGTGTCATCAAGTTCTCGACTGGAAAGGGCCCGGGAGCTCCAGAGCCTCTTTTCTAGACCTGGGCCCTTTCTTTGGTCTTCCACTGAGGAGGAAGACTGGGCAGTTGGCACCACATCAATAAGCTCACCATCCCGCTTGAAGTACACCTGAGAGGCCAGGACAAAGAAAGGTGAGCCCAACAGGAACACCATACCTCCATCTGGAATGTTTGCTGTGTGCTCGCAGTTACAAAAGGAGCCAGAAAAATAAGCCAAAGGCTGTTACAATTATATATATGTTTGTTGACAGAGATGCTGAGAAGTTAACTATGGTGTTCAACAGGAAGATGTGGTTGTTAACCAAGTGCAGCCAACAGTGTACTGGAGGGTTAACAGTTAAACTGGAGCGTCACTGTTCCTCTTAATAAATCCCAAACATTTATCAATTCAGTAAACAATCAAGAAAAGTCTCTGAACGCACAGTAACTCACCTAATGCAAAAACCAGGACATCATCCCTCACTGGGTTCCCACCAACATTTACGTAACGACATTTCATTATACTCAAACTCGATTATATCATGTGCTTAACATTTGTAATAAATTATATGTAGATTATTATGATATAACGTCTTATGAAATTTTCATTACAGTACCTGTAGTTAATACATTATCTGTTTTAAACAACCTCTAGCCCATGAAACAAGGTCATATACATCAAATGATCAGTGAGAGAATCTTTAATATTATCCAGACACAGAAATTTAAATAATCTACATTCCAACAACATTCAACTACACAGCTGTTCTTCTGCTGTAAACACTGCTGTATTTTTACATATCTGCGCGTCCGTTGGCAGCTTACTGTCAGATGCTGCTATGTCATGTGATGTGACCAGAGAGATTGGTATTTTCAATCATCATTATTTACCACAACTACAATTACCCAGTGCTGGGCAGAGGTGACCTTGGTTAAACAGAGAGAGATGTTGAACATGCAGTCCGGTTCAGCAGATAAAAATAGAAAATGAAATTGGGTGTTATTTTTATCGAGATTAGGATAGCATGCGGCATTGCTTCTCTTCATCTCACCAATATGTTTGTCTCAATCAGGACATGATAAACCACTCTTCACTGGACTTTAATCTTATCACTTATGCCGCTGTACTCTGATTCTCTTCTACCAATCCTCAATACATTTTCCTAAGAGGTCATAGAGAGTACAGACCAATGCTTTGCTGTCACATTAGGCAAAGCCATTTTTTTTGTTTTCCTTCCTAGCACACAAAGCAGTGACGCAAACATGATTATGGAGTCTTTCAAGAGGGATAAAGAGTCAAAAGGCTCCATCTCACCATGGGAGCTGGCTTTGCTCCTGTAACAATGCAAACCAGAGTGAAGTTCTGGGCCTCGTAGCGGCTGAACAGAGCCGGGCTGTCGGCTGCCACCACAGAGATAGACTTGGGAGGTACTGCAGAGAAAATACAAGGCAAACATGGAAGTGCTTTCCATCCATGAAAGGAAAATACATGTCAATGCAATGAAATACACAATTGTGAGTCCCTATGCTGGTGATGATATCTATAACATATCAAACCAACTCAATTACACTTTCAACAGATGAGCACATTTGGGGAAATTTGCTGATTTGCTTTCTTTTTGAGAGCCAGATGTTTAGATGGATCTCAGCCTAATGTCTGTGTGATAAGTACAGAGCCAAAGAGCCAATGTGACAACAACCCAGCAGGAAGTCTTAGAAATATAATTTCTACATTTCTGTTCATGTACACATTCAAACACCGAGATACCACCTGTTCACTTCATGAGCTTTAGATGCGTTGGAAGGTGTGTTTTTATCCATGCTATAAGGATGCTCTTTAGATAGCGATGCAGTCGCTCGGTCCACCATTTCAGTCCACACTGACATTTCTATCTATTTGAACAACTATTGGATTGCCGTAAACTTTTGGTACAGATATCAATGGTGCAAATAGGATGAATCCTGAAGTGTTTTGTGATCCCTTTGACTTTTCCTCTAAAAATATGTTATTAAAAATTCATGAGACTACTTCAGATAAGATCGCATTTACATACCTATGACAGTGAGGGTGATGCTGCCAGAGGCTAAAATCACTTTGTCAGTGGAGCTCCTGTCATAGATCCCCACATGGCACTCATACAGGCCGTCATCCTCCATCTTTACCTCAGGAAGCCTGTACAAAGATTAAATACAAATATTATCTTTCATTTTAGACGTCTTGGCTTCTAGAGATTACAGATGCTGGAAAACCTAACTTGGTTTTCTCTAATATGACCTGCCCCTACCACATGCTACGGGAGGGAATGTTCCCCCAAACTTGTCTGTCTTTCAAAGGATTTGTGTTATTAGAGCATGACACAACTTGTACAGTAGTATTGGACTGTCTCACCGCACAGTCGACTGGTAGACCAGGTCCTCTCGTCTGCGGTTGTCCTCCATGTGTGAGTAGCTGGTGTTATACATTGCATCATAGGTGAAGATCTTCTGCTTGGCACTGCCTCCTTCACTCACCTGAGAGGCAAAGGTTCATTAGCTTTATTGAGTTTGAATACAGTGGCTGTGACCTAGACTTTAAATTGGGATGAAGTCAAGCACATAAATAGCTTTTCTATGTACTTGGAAACTTTTACCAATATTGGTCCTTCATGTTTTACAAAAACATTTAAAAAAAAGAGTCTTACAATACAGGGCTCTGGGGATAATGATTTATAGGCTGCAGAGCATAATATTTTTGCAGTGCACTGGGGCAGCAAGGCTGAATCGGCCAGCCGTATTCCTCCATGGTTTAGGCAGCAAATTTAACTTGCAGATCATTGATATGATTAATTCATGGTTATTTGGTCAATGACAAACTGGTGAAAAGTATGTAGACCAAGTCGATGTCCTCCAATAGCTTGTTTTTATGTATAGCAGCATTTATGTATAGCAGAGATATTCAGACTGTGAGGCTCTAATATTGCCTTAGATTTAGGAAATAAAAGTGTGTTACTATTTATTCAGCTAACAGCAATAGTTAACTCACTCATTTTCAAAATGGCAGATCAAAACAATTTTTTTTTCCATTTCATTGTTGTTGTGTTTTTATGTTCATATACTTTTGTATATATATATATTTATATTTATACTTGTATATATAAGTTAAATGTATATGCCTCCCTTATCCTACTTTTCTGTCCTTGTTTTCTGTTTTATTTGTCTATTTCTATGTATGTACGATGAGAGCGACTGAAAATCAAAGTCAAATTCCTTGTATGCGTACGCATACTTGGCAAATAAAGCTGATTCTGATCTGATATTGGGGCCCCAAGCACTATGAAGCCCAATACGCTCACCAGGGATAATTTAGATTAAATTTGATTTACTTTTTATTTTTGGGCTGAGATTTAAGGACGTAATTCTGGTTTTGCATTGAAACAATGTTTGTAATCTTTGAGATCCTGCACTCTACAAGAGGGGAGGAGTTAACGTACAAATTTAGGATATTAAATCGAGAGCATGAATTAGTCATTTGTGCACACAAATTATTAAATTGAGATCGCAATTACTTAATTGTACTAACGAAATATCAGAGAGCAGAAATTATTAAATCATATGCACATATTAGAGTTTCTTTTTCTTCATGACACCTCCTGAGCTCTGTACATTATCAAAATAATTCCCAATAGCAACATCAATGTGTTGTCACTGTGTTCCTGTTAGTATGCTGAAATTAGCAATTAGCTCAAAGTACTGCTGTGCCCAAATACATGCTCACAGGCAGGCGGCAACCTGTTTTGAAAAGTGAAGCCAATGCTGAAGTGCCTTAGAGCTGCATTCTCTCTACTGTCCATCAGGGGGCGACTCCTCTGGTTGTATAGAAGTCTATGAGAAAATGACTCTACTTCTCTCTTGATTTATTCCCTCAGTAAACATTGTAAACATGAGTTTATGGTCTCAATCTCTAGTTTCTAGGTTCTTCAATACAGCATGATGTTCATTTAGTAAATGATGGTCCATTTAGAGTAAAATAGACCATAAAACAGGGTATGTATGCTTTCACTATGTATTTTTGGTCGCCTAAAAATGTCTTAGTAGACGTTCTGTTGTACTAAGCTCCAGCCACTGTAGTTGCAAAAAACCAAGATGGCAAATGCCAAAATGCCAAACTCAGGGCTTGGAACGTAAGTCCAGAAACCAATGGGTAACTTCACAGTGAATATAAACACAGGCTCCAAGCTAGACTTTAAGTGTTGTTGGTGCCAAAAACCAACCAAAAAAGTCATCATCGGTCACATTTTTCCCAAGTCTAACACAACACCATGGTTCTTGACATACAGGGATAAGGCAAAACCTACTGACCTGTATGTATGACTCTACACTTATCATGATTATTTTCTAACAGACACATTGAGGGCTGAAGAAGGAGAGAGGTTTATTATGAGACAAGTTGTCAAGCAGCTGTTATCGCATTAAGTTCATCTGTGTGCTCACCCGGAACCACACTATCTCTCGGAGGTTGCCGTCTGTTAGGAAGTTGCACTTGAGTGTGACTGTGTCTCCAATGACAACAGGAGGAAGAGGCTCAATGGAAATGGTTAAATAACCTGCAAAAGAGAGAACAATGGGAGACATTTGGAAATTACATAACCTGTAAGGCTTCTGTATGAACTGTGATGTTAGATACGTGCTTTTGCATTTACAAATAATTCTGCTGTGAAAGCATAACTGGACGTGAGGCCGTTTAAGAGGCTGGCATCAGCGTGTATTGTGATTAGTGGAGCAGATGTGTTGTCACAGCACAACAACAGTTCCACTTTACCCCATCTTTATGGAGCAAGACAACCTAAGGGCAGTGGAGAACACTTGGACAAACTAAAATGTCCAGGTCCTCATTATTATTTATGGAGAGTCTGTTCAGAGGGAACTGCAGTCAGCTGTTACAAACCAGAAGTGAAAACAATATTAAAGCAAAGATAAAGGAGCCTGGAATGGTCACACAATGGCCGACTTCCAACCCCCCTACCTGGATCCAGTACAGGAAGAGAGCTACTTCTCCAATGTAATAAATCCAAAAATCCCCGGAACCTAAATCTCTCAACTTGGACTTGGACTAATTCCAGGCTGAGGGCCTATGTGACTTTACCTGCAGGGGGTGAAGAGGTGGTGTTCTCCTCAGGATGAAAAGACAGGCACTCTCTTGCATACCCATCACATTACTTCTATTATTCTCTTCAAAGTCCTTGGAACGAAACCAATGAACTGCAGGCGCAGGGTCGTTACAGCCATGAATTCAGAGAGGCCTGGATTTTAGCCTTGACTGAGACATGGCTGTCTTATAGAGACTTGGGACAAAGATTTGAGTGGTATCAAAGTCCCTTAAAATGCTATTGTACAAAGAGAAAAGGACATGAGGGGAAGGATTGTCTTGCAGCTATGCAAGCTGCAAAATGAAATTAAATATCAAATCAAGGCAAGATAAGGAAACATAAGGACAAAATTGAGACTGGCTCAGGATGAACAATTTGGGCTCCGCCTTAAACAACATGAAAACTATTGTCTGGCAATTCAAGTTAGAAGGAGTAACGTAGAGCTTAACGGCTAGAAGTCAGACCAGCAGCAGGCTCAGGATGGTCATACATTTTATGTGAGATTTGATGTACAAGATTTCAGTGATAAACACTCTGAGCTCAGAAATAGTCTGTTGTGAACTCCCCTTTTAGTCCGTTCTCAATGAGCGTAGTGTGATCACGTGTTTGAAAGGTTGTAGACCCCTCAAAAGCCCAGGCTCAGATTATATAGGTAGTCATCTGATTAAAGTATGTGAGGTGCAACTAGGTCCTATTTTCAATCATATCTTCCAACTGTCACTTACTTAAAAGATGGTTCCATCTTTATGGAAGTGCCCTTTTGTGGCCCCGGTTGCCAAGGGCAATCATCTTAAAGCCAATTTCAGGCCTGTTGCCTGAAATGAGGGGTAGGAAGGACTCTTCCATCACCCTACTTAATCTCCTATATAAACAGTTGACAGATAGCCGTAAACTTTTTCATCAGCTTGTAAATACTATCCATACTAGCAGTAGACATGGTACGTGTATATGTGAACTGCTGTGTGTTTCTATGTTATAGTGTATGATTATGTTTTGTTATGTTTGTTATGCTTACTGCAGCACAAATTACCCTCAAAGATAATAAATTGACTTTGCTTGTCTTGAATGCCTACAGCGGAGTGAACTAAGAGACTAAGGGGTATGACACACTGTAGGTCGTGGACTGGCTTGTGCCAGCAGTGACCTGGAGGCAGCGTCTGTAAGAACAATATCTACAACACTTGACTTAAAAGGCTCTTATAGTTCAGGTCTTGTAGCACAGGGGAAGCAGTAGATAACACAGAGACTCAAAGGAAGGGAAAAGCACAGCACACATAAGAAAGAGAGGAAGATCAAAAGCAGAGAAAAATGCAGAAAGTGCAAAAAAAAATGAAAAGATAGTGCAGTATGAGGTTCGTTCGAGATTAATTGTGCCTCGCCTGGAACGTGGACGTTTGTAGGCTACCTGTAGTTTGCAGACTGCGTTTGGTATCTTTTTATTTATTGAACTATGTCATTATTATAATTACTACTAAATATTAAACTTAAATATGACTCCCTCCTTACTGATCCTTGCTACACCAACGCTGTTACAGACAGTACTGCTGGCAAAGCTTTGCCTCCTCTACCCCAGCCTCCACCCCTTTTAAGTGCAGAGTTAATCTTGCATGGTGTAGTGGCTAGCACTGTTGCCTCACAGCAAGAGGGCCGTTGCCGGCTAGAGGGCCTTCTATGTGGAGTTTGCATGTTCTCCCTGTGTCAGCGGGGGTTCTCCGGCTTCCTCCCACAGTCCAAAGACATGCAGCTTAGGTTAATTGAAGACTCTAAATTGCCCCTAGGTGTGGATGTGAGTGTGAATGACAGCTGGGATTGGCTCCAGCCCCCCGCTACCCTTAACAGGATAAGCGGTAATGAATGAATGGTTGAAATGGAATTTAAATCTCACCGTGGGCTCATTTCTGTATACCCGGGGGTGTAAGCATGGTGCTCCCTGCTATGGCTTAGTAACCGCTTGGCCAATCCAGGGAGCCTTTCAAGAGCGGAGCCACCAGCGCCAAGTATAACTGTATTTCCATTGTTGCAAATCGATAAAAAGACGTGAGTGTTCCTGACTGAATAGATATAAGACAGAGATATTCCTGGTAATAATTATTAACTTTTTAAACTTTTTAAACCCTAAACACCTTCCAGTCAAACTTTGTTTGAACCCACTTTAAATCCATTTGTATTTTAAGTTCTGGTTTATGATGTTTGCAAAAATCTGAAATCTGTCAAGCTGAATTTTGAGGAAATGTGTGTAGAAAGATGCTCAAGACTTTTAGAACATTTCCATTTGATGGAAGGTGCAGCCATAAAGCGTAAAATCTCAGGTTTAAATATTTCATTCAGTGTAAACTTCATACAGCTTCAAGGAAGAGCTGCAACAAGATAGCACAGAATATAGGATTATTTCTGATAGTTTAAATTGAGATGACTTTTACAACCTTAAAACTACTTTAGGTCATAAAAAGGGAAAACTGGATGCTGCAGTTTAACCTACAAATAGATTATTTTAAACTGTTGTCATTTATCCTAGTGGTTGTATTGATGAAATGATCAAAACTTTCAACAAACAAACAAAAGTGCTTCTTGTGTTCAGAGCTGCAGTATTCAATACAGACTTTTCCTTGACGTGCTCCACATTTCTTTCCTGACACTAGAATATTTAATATAGAGAAGATGACATTAACTTTAACAGGGACGTACATCTTCTGCTGCATTTTTTTATGTCACTCTGGCTCATGTGTATTTTACCAGCAGCTCAGCATCAGAGATGTGTTTCATCAGTGAGAGCAAGAGTTAATCATTCCATCCATTGAGGCCAGCTGCCAAGCAAGAGAACTGGACAGTGAACTAAAGCTGACCCTGACCTTTGTCAGTCTAATAAACACTCAGACAGCTCTCTCAGCTCACTGCTTAGATATCTAGCTCTAATCCCCAGGAGCAGCAGTATTTACACCAGGCACAACATTTCTATGTTGCTGTGCTGTGACCAGTGGGATTAAATGGGTTAATACAAGATGCAAGTCTTCATCTACAGAACTACAACTGCGTATGCTTACAAAAAAGCACATGACACATTTCCCATGGTAATTGCATGCAGAACAACATTTCACAAATGAAAATATACACGCACAATATATATCGTATTGTTTATATTTATACGATGTGATTTTATCACATAAAAACATTGATTTCACATTTTATATAACATGGAAAAAACATTTCACAAATGTTTTTTTGTCGCATTTTGAAAAATGTAATTCATTTTTAGATATATCATATGTTAAATGCAAAACCTCTTATGTGAAAACATGATTTTTTATTTCACATGTAATACATTTACAGACATTTTATAAACCCCTTTACGGTTGATGTCATCAAAAATATGTATGTACATGTTGAGTTAGCACGTTTCAAACATTTCGTTTAAAACTGTTACCAGCATCAAAATGTCTGCTCGTTGCATGTTTGGTTGTAAGAATCAATATTCCAACAGCTGACAGACAGGATCACAACCGTTTCCGAGCAACAGGTGTTTCAGACAGTGTTGACTGGTGACTTTCAGCCGAAAGTGTCTGTGGTTGCTCTTAGTAATTTACATAAATGTTTGATGTAGATAATAAACACAGATATTTAAAACTGATTAAAGGCTTTACGAGGATACCTACATGTTCTTTTGGTGTTTTCAACAGCTACCGTCACTACGAGCAACCGGGTGACATCTTTGGTAAGCTCTTAAAACGTGATGTGTACCACTGAACTGACCAAACATTCTCCACCAAATACATGTTTATATCTGGACACTAAATATTGAGCCACTAGCTAATATATATTCTACCCACTCACCAACAGCACACAGATCAGGAGAGTCAATTTGTTTAGGTTGGATTTGCCATCTTTGGTGGGTAATGCCCTTAGCAAACTGTGTGCATGCGCACACTTAAGTACATCAACACTCTATACAAACAGTAAAGGAGTTAGCACATGCAAATGTTAGAAACTGTATGAAAACAGCATTTCAATTGAAAAATCACATTTAATATCAAACAGGTTTCAAATGCTTCACATGTGAAAAAGAAAGAATGTTATGTAGGCACATGTGATTTTGAGATACCTCCCTTATAGGACCTCTAACGATGAGTTTTTATTTGCCGAGACAATATGATAATGTGTGTGTGTGTGTGTGTGTGTGTGTGTGTGTGTGTGTGTGTGTGTGTGTGTGTGTGTGTGTGTGTGTGTGTGTGTGTGTGTGTGTGTGTGTGTGTGTGTATGTGTGCTGCCGGTGCTGGGAGGGCAGATGCCCTCTGTCATCACAGTCCACCTCACCTCCACAACACTGGCCTCTGCATGACGTCAGCGGACTACAGATTATTTTCCCCATGTTTTTCCTCTTAATCCTCCCTCAAGCTTTTCATCTAGAGAGCCAGACATTTGCCGAGCTCTGGTCTTTCCACACACACACACAAACAATGTGGCACAGAGATTACCACATATCAGAATAACACTGAAATGATAAAAAAAAAAACAGCACTCGCTCATGATAAGTGATTCATAATGTCCTCTGTGAACAACACAAAGCAATCATTTAACTGAGGAAAAGCATATTTTGGAATGAGATTAAGGTTAGTCAAATGAGATTTTGGGGAGTGATATCACTGTCCCTCTAGCTTAGGTTTGGCTGTGGACTCTGTGTGCTTTGCCCTATTTAAATGTGACAAACATGGAAAGGACAGTTCAACAGTTTGGCCTTTATAGCAGGCTGTGAACTGAAACGTGTTTGATATTCCATGCCCGTTGTCTTTGCTGGAGGGGGAAAAGATTACTTATGCAGCAAACCCTCCACTTTTGTACATTTCTGCTCTGCTGTCAGATGAAAGACTCCACACTCCAACACTTCAGCAGCAAGTCAAAAGACTACAAAAAATGGTGCTGCGACGCTTTGCATTAGGAATGGTGGACGTCAGGCAAAACAAAAGCAGCTTTGAGTGGGAAATACAAGGAGTTCACCTCATGTTAATACTCGTCTTTGATCACAGAGCTCACTTCTATATTCAGGGCAGCTACATCTGTCATCTAGCTAACAAGCTTCCAAACTTCAGGACCAAATTTTTACCTGAAATACAACTAGTATATGAAACTCCTTTCATCTTCTGAACATCAGGAATTATTTTAATGCAAAAGAAGACTGAACATTCATCCATCCGCGCTGACAAACAGTGCAAATTATGTTCAGATCAATGTCATGTCTATGTGTTAAGCACAGAGCCGCATTCAGGACATTGTTAGCCTAGCTTAGCATAAAGACTGGAGGCAGGGAGAAACCGATAGCCTGGTTCTGTCCAAAATTTTAAAAAACACCTGCCAACACATTTAAAGCTCACTGATGATCTGTTTGGAGGATTGTGTGGCTTTTGCGGCCGCCAAACCTGCCCAAATAGTATAATTCCCAAAGCACACAGGGGGAAATGCAACCCTAATTATGCTGCAAAGAAAATAGCATCTTGGTGCTCCTGTGCTGTTTGCACATATTTGAGATTATTATCTTTATGATTAGATAATATTCAGACATTTGGCACAATATTTGTGCCTTTCTATCCAGATGATCCTCATTGCGAAAACCGTCCAATTCACAGCGACACACAGTTACAGTGGAATCATCAGCGTCTTCAGAGAGCTGGTGGTAACTGAAGCACGTTTTTAGGGTCACACCCTGACTTTCCACTGAGCATGGCAGCTTTGAATGTAGCCAAGATCAGGCATATTTATGCACTGCTCTAACTAGTTTATTCTGGGATGCAATAACAGGATGTTTTGTCATAAAAAAAAAAAAATGAAGAAAAAGGAAAAAATGATTCAAAAATAAGGTTAAGTAAAACATTAACAAATAAACGTATTATTTTCTACAAAATCCCTCTTCAAAAAGGGCAAATTGCACTTATATTTGTGATTAGCGCAGTATTTTTGGGTAAGTCAGACCTTGAGACATGGTAGATAATGCTTTCTGTCAGAGGACATAAGCCATTCTTTGTAAATTGGCCCCAAAGATTCTACATCCATGCAAGTGGCCCTGTGAAGCTGAACCCTGTGAAGTGGCCCTGTGAAGCTGCATTGCGGTGCTTTGAGGAACGATATTCAGCATTCTAAGCATTCTTCAGCATTTGACCTGATGATGGTGCTCGATGATCCTGAGGGGAACCTGAATGTCTGTACCAAATTTAGAATTTAGAGTCATTATGTATTTAAAGGGTACGTGAATATTAAACAACCCCAAATAAAAGTGGAGCAAATAATGTGGATTAATCCGTGAAACCTCAGTTACAATAAAAGTAAGTGGCCCTTTGGTGGTCATTCTGTAATAACAACAGCATAGTTGTATATGTATTATATATACAACAATAAGCAACAATTCTTAGCTTAAAAAAATCTTATTATCACTATTTTATTATGATTTGTATTGTTTGTTTTTAAAACTATTTTTATTGATCAGTGCTCCACAAATGGTCAGTGAAGGGCTCCATTGGTTTCTTGCAGGCCGAAGAGAGCTTTATTGAGATGCTCCCAAGATCATTGACAGAAAATAGTGAATTATGTTCCTGGATTAAAACCCGTGACCCCCTTTGAACAGCCACAAGCATTTAATCATTTTAAAGTACAGATTACCTTTGAGCAATATGGGTCAGACAATGGGCTTTTTATCCCAGAGGAAAAAATCTCCAACGGCATTAGGTAACTTAGATGACATCTCTCCTGCTCTGAGGTCACATCACCAGGCTGCATTAACATCTGAACTCCCTTTGACACAAAATGTTCTTTGGTTTTAGATTTGTGCTCATCATCCGTCATCAACAGAAGGTGGACTGGTGGATTAATTTAATTATAAATAAAAGCAATATTAATGAATGATCACAACTACATTACATTACTGCAGATTTTCCAGAGCAGATAAAATGTTTTGAGTATTGGGATGTTTTCTTAACTTCCAGGCAGCCAATTGTTTGCAATATTTCACCATGGCCAAATGAACATGTCATAGGGCCCTGTGGCAAAAATCAGCTGGTTTCATGAAGAACACACTGCTCTCTCCTCTGACACTGAGTGTTATCAGGGAACTTGCATTAAAATCATCCAATAAAAACACATTTCCAAGGAATATTGGACTGTGCATTGTGTATGTAACTTTTTGCCTTCCAGTACCCATTCAGTGTAGCGCACACAAAAAAATACACAGGCTTCAATATTTGCCCAGTCAGTTTATGGCAATGTGATTTATCTTAAATTAGGAATGAGAGCTCCAAGCAAAATGATTAATGTCAGAATCAACGTGATTGGCTTTGTATTTCTACTTCTGAATTTGATGCCACTTTTTCTTGTTAAGATTTTGACACAGGGCCACAATATTAGGTAATAATGAAGTGCCTTAGTTGATATTGTACATCAGTCATTCAAGTTTACGATCTAATGTATAGTCAAATTACTAAAATGCAATAGTCACGCATTGAACCAGGAGGTGTGGGCCCTGGACCTTGTGTGTTTCAGCTTGTATCCTGACTGCTCTTACCACGTCACACGTTATTATTTGTAGAAATACACTTTTGACAAACCTCCACTGCATTGGCATACAAAAGTGATAAACAGTAACTATGACAACAATCAAACCAGACATCGTGTTTTCTGTGACAGATCGCCCAACACAAGCAAGTTCCAAGTGTCTGCACGTTGATTTTCATCCTGAAGGGAAACCAAAGGCAAATACATAAAAATAACTTACAAGAGGCTGCAACACATTTAAATTCCAGGTCCACTTACTAACTTTTTCTTTCTTTCAAACCCATCTGATGGTCTCTGTCAGGCGCTGGGGCTTTCCCATTTGATGCCACATGTCCTCAGTATCAAACTTCCACCTTATATAACGACGATAGAAATAAAACAGGAGCAGAAGGGACATTGCCATTCCAACCAATGTACCTGGATGGTCAGTGTGGTGGCCATTTTTATGTGCACCGTTGTCATTGGGACCGTTGTAGCCGTCTAACATCTGTATAAACTTAACAAACTTACAGCAAGTCCCGGACCTACAGAGGTTAGCTTTTGCAGTAAGGAATAAAACGAGCGTTTTGGAAGTAACGTTATGAATTGTAGAGAGCCAGAGCTATTGTTTAAAATAAAATACCTTAATGCTTCATCCTCACAATCTTGTCACAGCGTAGGAAAGAACACTGCTATCACCAGTCAAGTGACAACCTGGTTTTGCTCATCTTCTGTAACCAGGGTAATGTTTAAGTACAGTGGAATTAGCAAGCTAGCTAACTACTATATGAGTGGCTAGTTGGCTTGCTTGCTAATTACGCCATGCCACACTGGGTACAGAAAAAGAGCCAAACAGCGGCCTCATGGCAGCGCTGCGTCCAACGGTCCCTCCACCTCACTCCCCATCATATGGACAGGCACAAGCAAACGTTACCAAGCTAACTAGCCAGCCATCAGACACCAGAGCCATGTCCGTTCTACTCCATTAGGAAGGCAAGTCCCAAAAATGTGAATGTATAATCAGATATATGTCCTCAGGTCAAACATAGACACACACCATTGTATTGATGAAATCCAGAATAAGTAACAAGTTTCTCTCAGTCAAGCTTGATTGAGTTCATCACACCACAATGATGCCAGCTTTTACCTGTAAACCACAGGTGCACACTTCAGAAACCACATTTCATGGTGTTAAGGTATTTCTGTCTAGACTCCTCACGTTCCCTTAAACATGAGAAAGAAATCTGCCAGACCAGTAACACAATTCAACCTGTTTCAGATAGAAATCTACTTGTTTAAAGAATGTGTGTTGAGGTTTAAGGATGAGTGTATGAGTGTATGAATAAGGCAGGTCAAGCTGATAAAAATCACATGTGATTTTTAAATTAGGTTGAAATATTCTTAGTGCACCCGATTAGGCTGTCTATCATAACCAGTGTTAACATGGTAAAAAAACAACTTCTTACATAGTCAATGATCATCATAAGGCCAACAACATCAATATCAAACACACAAAGAATCATAAAAACAATCATACCATTTAACCTCCACATACACACACACACTTCCTGAACTTACTCCATGAAGCTTTCAGCCTTTAAAGACAATCTAAACTTTTCTACTGCCCTGCTCTTCACTTCAATCAAACAGTGCAGACGTCTCTTGTCTCAGGTCATGTCCACTTACCTGCTGCTAGACTGAGAGTGTGAGCAGAGAGGAGAAGGCAGCAGAGGGAGAGAGGACCAGTCATCCTGCTGGGTGCTGCTGCTCACAACGAAGGATGCGCCATCTGTCATCAGAGCAGAGGACCACGTTTGATCTCCCATCCTTCGCACTGAGGCTGCCTCGCTCTGCCGCCCGGGTTTATAGTCAGAGGATTACAGCCGCTCTCTCTCTCTCTCTCTCTCTCTCTCTCTCTCTCTCTCTCTCTCTCGCCCTGACAATACTTATATCTCCCCCTCTCTTCCTCATTTGTTTGTCTTTTAACTTTTTTTTTCATTTTGTGTGTGTGTGTGTGTGTGTGTCAGAAATAGCTTTACCCATCTCTCATCTGGGTTGTGTTTACTTTGCAAGTGACGGATGTGACAAGCCACATACTGATGATGTGTCAACGTTGAAGAGCTGATGTTTGTCCCAAGTTTGCCAATACATAAAAGCATTTGAATAACAGCTGTGTCCAAATTGCAAAGAGTTCCTCTGAGGAGAATGAATGTGCTCTTATAGTTCCAGTCAATTCCTACACCAGCATCCATCTAACCAGGATATCCTTTTTTTCCTAGGTAATCAAGAGCTCTTCAGTCTTTGTTTTGACTGGTTTTATACACATAAACTAAAAATAATTGTGGATGTATCTTCAGTGACAGCAACCCCTAATGTTCTCCAATGTTCTCCAATTTTCAGTGTAACTTATCACATTACAACGTAATTGCCCTTAAAAAGTTACTTGTTAGATTACCTGCTGTGGCCTTGCTGACACCCATTGCTACTACCACTATTATTATTAGTCACATTACTATTAGTATTCCCTGTACTATTACGCTTATTGGCTTTGCTTCTACCCTGGAGTCTTTGTGCTTACTCGCCTCGCAGGTTTCCATAAATCGTGGCTGTACCTGGACTGTGGTCGTGCCTCCTGCTATGGCCCTGCTGACACCTACTGCTACTACCATTATTATTATTAGTCACATTACCATATTTTCCGCACTATAGGGCGCACTGGATTATAAGGCGCACTGTCAATGAATGGTCTATTTTCGATCTTTTTTCATATATAAGGCGCACCGGACTATAAGGCGCATTAAGCGAAACAAAACAGTCAAACGTCCTCCACTTCCGTACCATTGATTCATTAATGTTGAATTCTCTCGCTCTATTCCCATGTTCTACTGCGTGACTGATAGCCTTGAGTTTGAAGTCCGCGTCGTAAGCGTGTCTCTTGACAGGTGCCATTTTGGGGTCCTTATACACACACACTGTAATATTATGGTGAAGCACAGTATGTATTACTCCGCGACGCTCCTGACTACGGTAGCCGTAATGCTGCAAGCGGTGCGGCTTTGTAGTTTACCAAAGTTGTACTAAAACATTTTGACAGAGCGCCGTGTACCACACAAAATCGCTTCGAGGTCAGTAAGCACAACCAGAATTAATCCATATATAAGGCGCTCCGGATTATAAGGCGCACTGTCATTTTTTGAGAAAATTAAAGGCTTTTAAGTGCGCCTTATAGTGCGGAAAATACGGTACTATTACCTGTACCATTACGCATATTAGCTTTGCTTCCACCCTGAAGCCCTTTTGCTTTCTCGCCTCGCAGGTTTCCACGAATCGTTGTGGTCCCTGGACCGTGGTCGTGCCTCCTGCTGTGACCCGGCTGACACCCACTGCTACTTCGATTATTATTATTAGTTACATTGCTAATACTATTCCCTATATCATTATTTTAATTCTACTATAGTTATTGCTGCTTTTATAAGTATTCTTAATTTTTCCTCCGTTCGCTTACTACTGTGATTATATGAATAATTTATGTCATATACATTGAATGTGTTGTATCTCTGTTATGCTGTTCATTCTGTACACATGACATCTATTGCATTCTGTCCATCCTGGGAGAAGGATCCCTCCTCTGTCGCTCTCCCACAGGCTTCTTCCTTTTTTCTCCCTGTTAAAGGGTTTTTTAGGAGAGTTTTTCCTGTGCCGATGTGAGGGAAGGACAGAGGATGTCGCATGTGTACAGATCGTAAAGCCCTCTGAGGCAAATTTGTAATTTGTGATTCTGGGCTATACAAAATAAACTGAATTGAATTGAATTGAATTACTTTTGCGTTACAAAAATGAAAACTCTTTTTTGTCCAGAGGGTACGTAGTTTACTGTACGCCTACCTTTGGATAGATCTGCCTTCTGCTGCATTGCCTCGATTGCAGCATCTGTGACTCTACAGGCTGGAATGATAGATGCAATATGCCCTTTACAGCTTTTCAGTGTATTGAGGAAGCAAATATTTGTCTGTCAGGCACCGTTCCCTCAATAAATAAAATCCTCATAGAGCTTTTATTAATGAACTTAAGGAAAGTTGGAGACTCTTCAGTTGAAATTGATAGCATCTCCTCCAACGTGTTAACAAGCTACATTCTGTAGCTTCAGCATTGTTCTCATGATGGTGAATGGGTCAAACATTCTAACAATGGATTGTCACTTTTTTTTTTGCCTTGTGACTAACAAGTGACTTGACTCAACCACTATCATTTCCTGAACCTAACCAAATGGTTGTGTTGCCTAAACCTAACTTCCTGTGAAAATACTAGTTTATTTCAAAAGGACACTATGAATGTAACAAGCGTTAATCAGAATCAGAATCAGAAGCTGTTTATTGCCTAGTACATTACACAAGGAATTTGGCTCGGTGATCTATTAGTCCGCTACAGTAAACGGTAGACAGTGGGAGTATAAGACATAATTTAAAAATAGAAATATGAAAAAGTAAAATAAAATGTGGTAACAAATATACAAATAAGAGTATTTTAAAACAAGTATACAATTAAAGTATCAAAGTATATATTAATAAAGAAAAGAAAAGGTGTGCAGGGGATTATAACTGTGGGACATTTTCCTGGGGATGTAAGTCAGAAATGCAGGGAGGATTTGTTGTTCAGTTAGAAGAAAAGAGAAGAAAAAGAAAATAAATCTATCAGACGACCAGGATGAAAAAAACAGTTAAAAAGATCTTTGACTGTATTATGTATATATGTTACACGCACTAGATCTCTGAAACTTGGATACACAGTACTCATATAAGTCTACTTCAAATAAAACACACCTGGATGTCTATTACACAAACAAACATTATGTGACTTCATGTCAAATTCATGCGTGAGTTGTAAAACAAGCTGAAGTTGTATGTATTAATAAGAGATAAATAAAAAATTAAAAAAGATCCACACTACCGAATTTATGCAAAAACCTAAAAGAAGGACACAAATGTTGCTGAATGTGCATGTGTCACAGGCCTCAGGGTTCACTGTCACAGTCGTGGCAGATGTAGACTGCTGCCCCTGGGTTGCAGGCTTTGTGGGCACAAAACTGACTTTTTAATGAACAGTTAGAACCACCCCCACCTCATGCAGCCATTAGATAGCTAACTGTTTTAACATGTGGGTCTGATGTTAGCATGTGTGTAAAGCATCAAATTAAACTAGAGGACCTGATACTTTAGGTCACGTTAGTCAAACCATTGTATCTACACTACAATAAATGTGAGGCAAACGATAATCTTGATTAAAATCCACTCTTCTCCTGTAAGCCCAAAAAAGGAATTGGAGTGTACAATATTGATGACACCACAGCTCTTTTCCGATTGGTCAAACTGATGGCATTACAACTAACCCAGTGTAATAACTCTCCCCGGTCTCCCCTGCTGCTCCTGGGTTTGAGATTTTGCTAAAAGATCTGCTGTCTCCCCTTAAGGCTACAGAGATGGAAGCACAGCTGCTGTGTTACTAGATTCACGTTATCCTTGAGTGACATCATCCACTTGAATTAGCACAGTGGCGTTTTAGCATTTTAGCAGTTAGTACAACAGAAAAAAAACACTCTCAGACCAAGTGCTGAAAGACAAAAAGCATTGAGATAAACCTTATAATATTTGTACCGTATTTTCCGCACTATAAGGCGCACTTAAAAGCCTTTAATTTTCTCAAAAAACGACAGTGCGCCTTATAATCCGGAGCGGTGATTTATATATGGATTAATTCTGGTTGTGCTTACTGACCTCAGTGAATTCAAAGCGATTTTGTGTGGTACACGGCACTCTGTCAACATGTTTTAGTAGACTTAGTAAACTACAAAGCCGCACCGCAGCAGCATTACGGCCACCGTAGTCAGGAGCGTCGCGGAGTAATACATACTGTGCTTCACCATAATATTACAGTGTGTGTGTATAAGGACCCCAAAATGGCACCTGTCAAGAGACACGCTTACGACGCGGACTTCAAACTCAAGGCTATCAGTCACGCAGTAGAACATGGGAATAGAGCAGCTGCGAGAGAATTCAACATTAATGAATCAATGGTACGGAAGTGGAGGAAGTTTGACTGACTGACTGTTTTTGTTACTGTATCCTAAGTTATGTTTTTACTTATTTTCTGTTTTATTTTGTGTTACCTTTTTGCACTGTTTTGTGTGTTCACCTTCCAGATGCGCCTTATAGTCCAGTGCGCCTTATATATGAAAAAAGATCGAAAATAGACCATTCATTGACAGTGCGCCTTATAATCCAGTGCGCCCTATAGTGCGGAAAATACGGTAAATAACAACATAAACAGGGACGTTTGCTGTCATCAAATTGTCAAAAGTCGCTGATTAGAATTTGTGTTAAAAAAATAGCATGCAAATGATCATCAGATTACCTACCTGAAAAAAGCAGGGATGTAATGCAGGTAACAACATTCCTGTAACCTATAACGTAAGTAGGACTGGTGATATAATAACATTCCAATACAAAACTGGTTACTGAGGAACTCCTCGGGTGGCATTGTTTTCACATGCTCAGTGACTGTGACTGACAGTGAATTCAAATGTTCGATAAATGTTAAGTGGCTGCAGAAGCATAAAGTTAAAGATATATTTTTCAGCATTGTCCTAATAATCAATTTAAAGACTCATGCAAAAGTAATCCACTAATGGTAAATTGTAAATGGACTTGGATTTATATAGGACCTTCCAAGTCTTTGGACCACTGTGCTTACACTATATGTATTACATTACATACTGTTGCACTCGGCGTCACAATGTTCACCTAATAAAGTTTGTTGCCATTAATCCGAGTGTTCCTGTGTACTTTGGAGCCAAAAACTAAAGTTTAACCTGACACAAAATTGCCCGGTTCTGAGAGCACCGGACAGGCCTTATGTTCCTCGTGAGGCGGTTGAAGCGCAATTAAGATCAGGAGAGTTCTTTAGTTTTACATTTGACCCAAAGAGTATTGACTGTGCTTTGCTAAGTATACAACTAATGATCAGCTAACCAGATGATAACTTTGTGAAGTTCTGAACAAAGTCATGTTTCTACTTCTAGTTTCTATGATGAGAGAATAGGTGACCTGAATCATCTGCGTAAAGCAACAGATTGCTATCGCAGGCTGACTTCATGTTGTTGACATATAGCATGTGTGTCAATATTGCCTAGTTACTGTATCCTAAGTTATGTTTTTACTTATTTCCGCATTTATCAGTATTTTCTGTTTTATTTTGTGTTACCTGCCTCTCCTCTTGTTTAAGATCACTTCACTTCCTGCCTTTGTGTGTTTTCCACCCACTGAGAGTGTGTGCCCTGCTCCTGATTGATCCCACCTGTGTCTAATCACCTACACCTCCCAGATTGAACCCTGTGTTCCCCTGTTTCTGTGCCGGATCGTCTTCTTCCTCTGTTTCAAGCATTCCAGCAACTTCCTAGTGTTATGTTCGGGGTTTCTTTGATCTCTGTTGATATCTGTACAATTATGCATGATCCCTGCCTGATTGGTTTGCCTGCTCTGACTGCCTTCTCGTGTACCGAACCTCTGCTGATAAGTAAAGACTGTTTCACCTACACCTTATCCTGTGTCCTCGTCGTGCAATTGAGTCCTGCCTTTTTCCGTCTTCACAGGAAGTTAGGTTTAGGCAACAAAACTACTTAGTGTCTAAGTAAAAGAGCCCCCTCTCCCTGTCCACCCTCTCCCTCCCTCTACCCTCTCCGCTCTTCCCCTAACCCTCACCTTGTGGTTGGCGGTAATTTGACTTACTAACGACTCTCGTGAGTAGCAAGTGACAAGCACTTCATGTAAGTCGCACTCACGTTACCAACTGACGTGACAAAATGTCATCTTTACTTTTAGTCATGCACAGGACATGGACAGCGGTCTCCTTGACAAAAGTCCTGTGTTTGTTTGACCCATCCACCTCCCCTCCTCTCAAAACTACTTTATTTGATGAGTTGGGAGACAAAAGGTTGTGCAGAAAGTGGCAAGGTCACCAGAACATACAGGGGTGCACCGCAGCCTATATGACATTAACACAAGGGGGTACAGGATAAAGGCTGGTAATCATTAAGGAATTAAGAAATGTGAGCAATGGCCTCTTTTGAACTATTGAACCGATCAAGGGAGGCACTACCGCAGGCATAGGGCCAGAACGAAGAGGCTAAAGAGTAGCTTTTTTCCTCAGGCCATCCGAATCATGGACAAGGACACTTCAAATGTTCCTAAAGGGAGTTTCACTGATGAGGCCGGCGCAGGTGCTCATCCAGGCTCTGGTCATTCCTCCGCCATGGACTACTCAACTCAAGGCCACTTCAAATTGCCATCAGACCCCCTGGAGTTTCAAAATTTCAGAGACACTACTGGAACGAAAATGCAATGATCTGCTCTCAGGGGTAAACCTGGAAGAGGACAGTAAGACCATACAAGGCATAGTCAAATACACAATAAAACAATATACAAGGAAGAACTGAATTATTTAGTGTACATACTAAAACTGGTGAAAGAATGAAATCTTGCCCAGAGAAAAGTTATTTAAACCAAACTACAGGATGACAGCCTTAGATTCCCTATGTTATGGCAGATTTAGAAACTGACAGGACAACATCAATGCTCTTTAAACATCAAATGCAAAGGATGTGTATGACATGGATTATGCCTCACCACATGAAGGCCTATCAGGGGCTGCAGTGCCTCAGGAGGTAGATTGGTTGGTCCTCTAATCAGTAGATCAGCTGTTTTGATCCCCAGCTACTCCAGATCGCATAATATAGTGTTCATGGACAAGATACTGTACCTCATATTGCCCCCAATGGCTGTGCCATCGCTGTGTGAGTGTGCCTTTATGGGCATTAGTTTAGATCCTGATTAGGTGGTACCTTGCATGGCAGCCTCTACCATCAGTGTATGAACGTTTGTGAGAAGTGGGGAATGATGACATGTAGTGTTAAGAGCTTTGAATGGTTGGAAGACAATAAAGGCGCTATACAAACGCAAATCAATTTACCATTTACCATATCATTGCAGCAGTATTGAAGATAGCAGCGGGATAGGCAGCAGAGAAATTTCAGCTAGTCCAGGTAATGTGACTATATTCCAGCCTTTTCATTGGATAAGTGTGGTGTTGTTAGAGCTGTAACATGTTGTCCTAGTCTCCAAATTATCCAACTTCAATTTATCTCCAGATGCCCTTCGGTTGATAGAGTCTTATCTTTTTGTCCAATCTCAAATTAGAGTCAATAACTATCAGTCCACTGCTCTAAGCTTTTCTACTGGCGTCCCACAGGGATCAATATTGGGCCCACCTTTATTCATCTTACATGTTAATGATCTGCCATCTGTATGCCGCAAGATAGAGACTCAAATGTACACTGATACAAACAAAAAAGCCAAGTTGCCTCCAGCTTAGCCAATGCAATGGCCTATGTTACCGAATGGTTAAACCACTGCTGTCTACAACGAAATGTGTCAAAAAACACTAGCATGTATTTCACAAAGATAGCTAGCAATACTGTTTTGCCACACATACTTGTACGTGGACTAAGATTACAAATTGTCGAATTATTAAAATATCTTGGGATCATGATAATCAAAACTCCAGCCAGGTTTGTAACAGGGTCAAGTATAACCTAGCACATTTCAGATTCATAAGGAATTGCATGTCAACTTGGGCTGCTAGAATGTACATGAATGCTATGATCATATGGCACCTAACCTACTGTTTAACAAGCTTGTTACATGCAAGTAGTTCAACCTTGAGACCACTAGAATCATATAAACAAACCATAAACACCCATGACTAAAAAACTAATTGTTTTCATGTAACATACTGGAAGAAAGATACCCTGAGAACACCTGACCAAACATCCCAAAAATGTCTCATCTATACAATTATTCATGGCATGGCTCCTCCCCCACTCAGATTCAAATCACCAGCAGGGATGTGGAATGCTGTACCAGTCCACATCAGAGAACTCCCCACTTACAGGTCCTTTTTCTAGACAGATAAGGACATGGCTCAGAAGGCACCAAATCTGTCTACGCTAGTTTTGGATGCCTTCATAATTTTTAATCATTTATTTATCCATTCATTTATTCAATCTTAATTTACACCCGAGGGATCATTAGGGGCGACCCTCATTTACAATGACATTGAGTCAGTTATAGAAACAAAGAAAAGGAAAACAAAACAACAAGGAGATATACAAACAGAGATGATGCAATGCCATTATGAAATAGTAATAGCCATTAAAACGTTTAGATTAGGAAAATAGTTTGATAGATACATTTGGATATTCAATATGTTAAATCAAGTACAGCAAAAAGCCCTAGAATTAGGATGGATAGATTGACATAGAGATTAAAATGTAAATAAAACTGTCATGTTATACAATTACCGCCTACATTTTGGAGATTTATTATCAAATTTCTAAAATGTCCAAAAGTTACAAGTAAATTGATTTAAAGGAGGTTTTGCATTTTGTTCCAGGGCAGGTGGATTAAAATTACAAGCAGTTTTTCAAAGTTCAGACCTAGGCTGTGGGACATGAAGCTAGAGCTATAGTCAGTAGAGCATGTCTGATAAAAACCCTCTGATTGACCAATTCTAAGAGTTATATAATAATTTTCCAGAGGGATTTATAGATAAAAGATACCAGTGAGTATCAAGTTTCTCTGGGAGAGAAGACCACCCAGCCCTGTCGTATAAAATACAATGAGTACCAAAGACATCAGCGGTAAATACATCTCACGACAGAGCGATTGACTGAGTCCAGACATTTGGGAGTTTAACCGGATGCCTGACTATAAATCACTGTAGTCTAAGATTGACATGAACATTGCCTCTACAACCCTTTTCCTTCAAAACATGATAAGATGGTTTTAATACTCTTAGCTTTGCTTTTGTCTGTCAGCACACAAGATTATCTTTATGAAAAATGAATGAGGGTTCATCATCAACCCAGATGCCTATTTCTTATATTTTCCTCATAGAAGCCTAACAATCGGCCCCCAGGGCTTCCTAATGGGTCAGCACGACAAAGCTCTCTGTGAGATTGAGTTATACAGGTTGCAGTTAAATAAACGGAATAAATAAGACAAAGACTCTTATCTCCTCTGATGTTATTGTGCACCGATTAATAGCAGATTTAATATCTGCATATTTCATATTTTCACATATTATCTTATCCTCGTAATATATATTATCTTCTGGTATTTTTTTGTTTTTTGTTTTTTTAAGCACAGTGCTGATGGAGGCAATAACGCATGTCACAGCAGAATGTAGACATATGTTGTGTGTGACAAATAAATCTTCAAAATGTAATAAGGCAACAATGTTTTCAATGACTAGATTTAAATATTCCACAACTGGGTAATAATGTGTTAAGCAAAACACATTCTGTCATGGTGCACATCAGTTCCAGCAATAAAAAAGAAAATAGATATTATCCCTTCAGTATCATTTCTTTTTATTTATTTCAATGTGCCAGTGTAAAGTGTACCACTAAATACTGAGACCATCTGCATCCAGCATGGCTACATTTCCGCTATGAAGGTGAAGTAACACAGGGTGAAAATAAAGAATTTACCTGAACCTGGCAATTCTTCCACAATACTATTACAACCCCTGTATTTTCATAACCTTTCCATCTAGTACACCAAAACTTGTGTGAATCAAAGCAAATCATTTCACAAAAGTCATGAATTTAAAAAAAACAACTTTATTCTCTAAAATTATTTATTCCCTTCTATTTTAGTAAAAGTACAACATTAACCTCAAAATATTCTGACTTTCTTTTCTAGTCGTTTAATAAAAAAAAAAAGATATTTAAAAAATGGTTCATAATCGGGATATTTATATTACAACTTTATAATACAACAAAAGTAAGCACATAATTATAAAAGAGCATGTTAAGGTGCCTGTCTTTAAATTAAGCACATTTATCTGCAAATGTATCACTGTAATAGATTTAAACCTGGACACTGGACAAAAGTGACGCAATTTCTAAAGTAACTGAGTTCATAAATTTTCACGAATTGGTCGTATAAACAATGAGGTTTCAATACACAACATTCCATTGTTTCGCTGTTAACATGGAAATGTTTGTTCATATTACCCAAAGCGCTGATATTTATAGTGGTCAATGATTGTTGGTCCCTGTGTCAGTGCTTCAGTCAGTCAGTGTTCATCACAGGTTTAAAGAGCAACTCCAACCAGGTGAAACCTTTAGCAGGATGTTGAATAGGAACTGTCTAAATACATTCCATCCATAATGTTCCACATCACTGGAGGTAGCTGCTGACTCAGGTATTGGTAGGCTTCACAAGTAATGTTAGCTTTAATGTTAGCCTGCTAACATGTGCTTTCAGTGTTCACCTGTCACAACCCAACTGCTGACATTAAGTGGCCAGTCAGGACAGTCATGTGACATGCTCGTCTGTCATTGGCTGAGAGTCAGAGGGAGTTGCCACACCAGCAGTGTGTTTTCTTTGGAGACTGAGCAGGGGCCTGGTGAGGACATCTGTCCTATCCTGCGGTGTCCTCTTCCACCGGAGAAGATGGCTGTTGAGGTGACTTTGTTGCGCCTGGCCTCCCCCTCCTTCCCCCGATCCACGGGCTGCCCCCTCACCCAAACATCAGGGTCCTCGCTCACTTCGTAGATGGAGCAGTCCTCCGGGCAGTGCTCCAGGGAGTCTGGGGGGGGCCTGTGGGTCCCCTGTTCGGGCTGGGCTGACAGCAGCTTCCCCGGCAGCTGGCAGGTGGAGTGGAGGCGATACTGCAGCAAGAGACGCTTGGGCTTCTCCCCCCTTGGAGGAGGAGCTTCTGAGTCCTGCGGGAGGCTGCTCTGCTCCCACCTCTGCCCCTCCTCATCTCCTCCCCCATCACCTTTACCTCCCTCTGGTTCTCTGTTGGCACCCTCCTCGCTGCCGTTGAAGACGGAGTCCCGTCTGAGCAAGTTGGAGGCCAGGGTGCTGGAGGTGGACACCAGGAAGTCCACCGGACCGCAGTGGGCATTCACAGACGTCATCCCCTTACCTGAGGGTAAGACAGTTCTAAATGAATCCACGGTGTCTCACATGGCGATGACAAGAATAAATGATGTGTATCAACAAGAGAAATATCAGGGTTAGGTTAATATTTTCCAGCTGACCACCGTCAGCCCAACGACCAGAGATTGCTGATATTCTAGCAGGTGAGTGTGTATATGTGTGTTTGTGTGTGTCTGAAAAAGTAGTTCAAGGGGACATTTAGTTAAAATGGAAAGGTTTACAAAGCAATTTTTTTAGGAACAATGTATATACTGATACAAAAATGCCAAGTGGACAAATCTCGTTTCAAAACGAGATACGAGAGTGAATCTGGAGGAGGAGCCAACTCTGAATGTTGTGTTTACAATCTGACAAATCCTACTCATTGTGCTTTAAATATCAAAATCCTCTCTGAGAGAGACGAAGTATTAAGGAAACAAATCCAGAGAATGTATCTCAGTGCACACACAAAATGTTGCCTTTTTTCAATCCAATGAACTTTTGGGAGCTTTAATCTAGTGTCAAGATACTAATAAATGTCCTATAACTAGTTATATAATGTTATTAGTTTTCAGTAGTTGGCAAAGGGCAAATGTTAACATGTCAATAACCGACGGCCGGTCAGCCTGATCCTGATGCATCGCACTTTCAAGTACCCACCCACGTCTTTACAGAATGAAAAAGTATATAGAGCGAGAAAGTCCACGGGACAGATGAAAAGGGAGGTGAGTGAGTCAAGAAAACACAGGACTTTTGTTGTGTTGGTTTCCCACGCAAAACAAAAAGTACCTGTTGACATCTTGTCACTTGAGTTATTAGTGTGATTAGTCCTGTGAGTCACGTAAGTTATTGGTGACGTGACTCATTAGTCAGTCAAGTTAACGTCAACCAGGCTCTTCTAAACAACCAAAGTAGATTTGTTGCTTGTATCCATCTTCCTATGAAAACAGACGTTTACTTTGAAAAGACACTATTCAAAAAAATGAGTGGGACAAACACACCCTACCTGATGTAGGTCCAAAACTAGAGGGTAGTGGTGTAACGGACCCCCCCTCGTGGTTCAGCAGGCATGTGAACCGCGGATTAACTACACAGTTTAATGTTAACCATCACAGTGTGAAATTATTTTCGATTTTAAGTAAAATATGCGATTAGGACATAATTTATGCTTTTATATATTTGCCGATCCCTGATAATGTTATTCTTGCAAAATAAATATAGTTCCTGATTCAGTCGTTACACTGGCTGCTGTGACAGTTTAGCTCCCCATTTGGAGGTGTTTTACTAACTACATGTCATGACTTCATGCTTCAGAGATGTATACAAACAACATGCTGCCATCAGGGGAGCTACTGTACTCAGCACTGACCTGTGATCTTGGGGATGCCCTCCAGCGTGGGCACAGGGAAGGTGATGATGATGCCTTGGCTGGTCCCCACCCATAAGAGGCCCTGGCAGATCAGCAAGCTGGAGACACACACCTGACCTGGTGTACAAAGAGACATTCAACCTTTAACATGACCACCATTACTACTGCCACAACAGGAATACAGTCCATGTTCACAGCGGTCTTCTTACTGATTTATAAGTGGGAGACAAGGACATCTGGTGGGTGCAAAGTAACAAAAAATGATTACACTGACTATTGAAATCAATACAAATCATCTCAAATCAGACTACTCCTCGTTCACTGCCTGAATTAACCTTTATATACATTTTGGCTATTGGTGACATCACTTAGGACTCAGCTGCTGAGCTGCTCAGCAAATAGCACTTTATATAAATAGCCTTTATTAGCTTTAGATTTCAAATGATGTTCAGTAAACGTTTGTGTGGAAGTGTGTGATCTGAGCATGGCACTTTATTCTCTGTATTTCCATCTGGTCTGGCCTTGCCTGGTGTCAGATGGGCGGTGCGGGTGGAGATGTTGACTTCCTGTAGTGGTTCCAGGGTCTCGGTGTGAAACAGGTGAATGGAGGAGCCCTGGTTGAAGGCCATCCAAACCCCCCCGCCTGAACGAATCATGTGGCTAACACTGCAGCCTGGATCAGAGTGGGCTGTGAAGCTCTAAAGTACAGGGAGGCAGAGAGAGGGTCACAGTCTGCAGGTCATCTGTCAGCAGCAGCACACGCTCAAATATCACATATGGGTTCTGTGGAATACTTTTTGGGAAAACATTTTTTGTGAGCACATGAATTATATTTGGTAGAAGGAAAAAAGAAAGGAAAAAATGTTTGTTTGCCATTATCAATATAAGTGTACAGTTAAAACCTCAGTCACTCACTACATACTCATGTTGGTCCTCAGTCCCATCACTATGAGAACAATAGGTTACTAGGGAAGCAGGGGGGATGTAAAGTAAATGGAGATTTAAGAACAGGCTTAAGTCTTTCCTCTTTGATAACTCTTATAGTTAGGGATGGCTCAGGATTATAGTTAGGGCTGGCTCAGGTTTAGAGTTAGGGCTGGCTCAGGTTTAGAGCTAGGGCTGTCTCAGGTTTAGAGTTAGGGCTGGCTCATGTTTAGGGCTGTCTCAGGTTTAGAGCTAGGGGTCTCTGGTTTGCAAATGTTTAGGTTTAGTTAGTTAGGGCTGGCTCAGGTTTATAGTTAGGGCTGGCTCAGGTTTAGAGTTAGGGCTGGCTCATGTTTGGCTCAGGTTTAGAGGTTTAGAGTTAGGGCTGGCTCAGGTTTAGAGTTAGGGCTGGCTCAGGTTTAGAGTTAGGGCTGTCTCAGGTTTAGAGTTAGGCTGTCTAGGGGCTAGGGGCTCAGGTTTAGAGCTAGGGCTGGCTCAGGTTTAGAGTTAGGGCTGGCTCATGTTTATAGTTAGGGCTGGCTCAGGTTTAGAGTTAGGGCTGGCTCAGGTTTAGAGTTAGGGCTGTCTCAGGTTTAGAGTTAGGGCTGGCTCAGGTTTAGAGTTAGGGCTGAGTTAGGGCTGGCTCAGGTTTAGAGTTAGGGCTTAGTTTATAGTTAGGGCTGGCATGTTTCAGGTTTAGAGTTAGGGCTCAGGTTTCAGGGGGCTTTAGAGTTAGGGCTGGCTCAGGGTTATAGTTAGGGCTGTCTCAGGTTTAGAGTTAGGGCTGTCTCAGGTTTAGAGCTAGGGCTGTCTCAGGTTTAGAGTTAGGGCTGTCTCAGGTTTAGGTTTAGAGTTAGGGCTGCTCAGGTTTAGAGTTAGGCTCAGGTTTAGAGTTAGGGCTGTCTCAGGTTTAGAGCTAGGGCTGTCTCAGGTTTAGAGTTAGGGCTGTCTCAGGTTTAGAGTTAGGGCTGTCTCAGGTTTAGAGTTAGGGTCTCAGGTTTAGTTAGGGCTGGCTCAGGTTTAGAGCTAGGGCTGTCTCAGGTTTAGAGTTAGGGCTGTCTCAGGTTTAGAGTTAGGGCTGTCTCAGGTTTAGAGCTAGGGCTGTCTCAGGTTTAGAGCTAGGGCTGTCTCAGGTTTAGAGCTAGGGCTGTCTCAGGTTTAGAGTTAGGGAGATCTCAGGGTTATAGTTGGGACTGGCTCAGGTTTAGAGTTAGGGAGATCTCAGGGTTATAGTTGGGACTGGCTCAGGTTTATAGTTAGGAATGGATCAGGGTTGCCTTGGTCCAGCCCCTAGATATGCTGTTATAGATCCAGACTGTCGAGGGACTTCCTAGGATACACTGAGCTCATTTCTCCTCCTCTTTATCTCTGTCTGTAAGAGTTCATGTCCAATAATGCACATTACTGACTTTCCTTGCTACCCCAATGCTGTTAGAGATCGTGCTGCTGGCAAAGCTTTGCCCCCTCCAGCCTATTTATTTGAGAGTTCATCTTGCATAGTAAATGGTTAAAAAGGTATTCAAAGTATTACTTTGGCTCATTCCTGTATTACCAGGGGGTTTATGCATGTCGCTCCCTCTTTTGGCTTGGTAAACTGCTTGGCTAATCCAGGGAGCCTTTTAAGAGCGGAGACACCAGCGCCAATAGAAATGTATTTCTATATGTTGCAATAAATAGATAAAAATATATGACGTGTGTTCCTGACTGAATTATTAGTAGTTGTAATTTTTCCATCATTATTCTGGGTCATATTATTCTCGGTCCTGGGACAGAGGATGTCGTATGTGTTCAGATTGTAAAGCCCTCTGAGGCCAATTTGTGATTTTGGGCTAAACCAAATAAATTGAATTGAATTGAGAAATCAGAAGCACACAATGGCAACATGTAACTCCTTTTACAACTGTGTTCATCTTTTTGAAATTCTGTTGGTAAATTAGTCTGTTCTTTATTAGCTCATCTAGCTCATCTCATTAGCATGAAATCTTGAAAACAAGTGGCCAGATTCCCATTAAATATGATCTAATTCATTGTACTGCATTGTAGAAAAAGGCTTAATGGTGCAACATCATAGATCTTTTTGATTGCCTCTCAATGGCTCTCAACATGTCGACGGCGATCAGGCAGCTCATTGTTGATAATAATACCAGGGAGGTGACAAAATCAACTAGACTTAACGCCAATGGTTGTTTTCCTCCACCAACCAGTCAAGTTTTAGTTAACATCCATGTCAGTCCAAATATGTCTTCACTCCATCATTTTATCCTATCAAATGACCTCACAAACTGTGACCTCACAAAAAAACATGTTTAGTCATAAGTCAAGATAAATGTAGTTATCTTGACTTATGACTAAACATGTTTTTTGTGAGGTCACAGTGACATTGACCTTTGACCTCCAAAATCTAATTCGTTCATCCATGAATGTGGATGTTTGTGCCAAATTTGAAGCAAATACCTCCAGGTATTACTGAGACATTGCGTTAATGACAAATGTTCAACAAGTGGTTGACGGACAGAAACGTCTCCAACAGAGTTAAATAAGAACATCCATGCATAGGGCAGGGTCTCTGTAGATACAGACACCAACACACAGTTCTACTGGATCAGAAGAGATGATGGAGAGGATTATTTTTGTATCAGTATATACATTGTTTTTTTTATGAAAATCCTACTCATTGTGCCTTTAAGCTAAATCCTTTTTCAGCTGCTGTGAACAATGAGGACAGCAGTCCTGCCCTGTAAGCCAGCAGAGATGACTTTCTGGGGTTAGACGTTTTTTGATTCCTTACCAACATCATTCCATATACACCATCTCTTGACTGGAGTGGCATTTGACTACATGTGAAACAGTGGGATGCTCTTTAAAATCGGCCAAAATTACCCAAAATGGCCTATCTAAGTAAATCACACGCCATATAACTTATTTTAGCCCAGGTTACTCATTAAAACTCATTTTAACTTCCTCAAAAATAACAACACCAACCCTTTTGAATTCCCATATTTGATACAACTGTCCACCTGTTGCTGATACCTGTGTGTGGAGGCTGGTTCCTTGGATGACAGTGACTTGGTTGCCACAGCTGGCCCATACAGCGTCTTCAAGGGTCAGCAGACTGCAGACCGGCTCAGAGCCCAGCGACACCAGCCTGCACGAGTTCACGTCCCACAGTCTCTCTGAGGGGAAGAGGGGTCCATGGTTTAGTACCCACTACTGCACTGTAATACAGTGAACGTGGACCACAGTCCCTTCACTCTGAAAAGCAAACTAGCATGACGCCAGTGATGGAATTGTTCAGTGAGAACTCACCGCTGGCCCTTCTGTGGTAAACAGCCACTTTGCCATCGGCCAGTCCAGCGAAGAGGAAAGACAGCGAGTGTTTGAGGCAGAGGACAGGACAGCTGTTGGGGTTCACCAAGGTCAACAGGCACTGAACAGCTGTGTCCACGCTGCTGTACACACCGATGCTGAGAAGACAAGGAGACACGTTACATTGAAAGGTCAAATTCTACACATCACATCAAATGGAAGACATGTTTAAAGGAAAAGTTCAACACTTTGGGAAATTGGTTGAGACTGAGACAAACCTCATGTGTAAGGTACCATCAAGTACAGAGCTGGAGTCAGGATGTGGTTAGCCTAGCTTAGCATAAAGACTGGAAGCAGGGGGGAAAAGCTATCCTAGCTCTTTCCAAAGTTCAAAATTACACCTACCAACCAGCTTTTTAAGTTCACTTAGGAACGTGTTGTATTTGGTCTGTTAGATGTGTTCACAGCCGACTGACTGGACCAGATGAAAGGTCATCAGTCTGTCTCTGAGCTGGTGGAAATGACTGACCTGCCGTCCTGCAGGCCAACACAGATGATGTTTCCTATCTTGGCTGCAGACTGGGCCTTCTTAGCCTCCCTCTCCTCTGTGCTGGGACACGGCTCCTTCACATACTCCAGACAGAGGACCGGGGCCCTCAGCGGGACGGTCTTGACCAGGCGAGGAGTGGCTCGGTTCAGGGAATAGATGTCCACTTGGCCATGGTTTAAGGTGCTTCCTCCACCGGCAACCTGAACTCCATTAGAGACGAAAATGACAATGATAATAAGAAAATAATACATACATAAATAAAAGTTTGTCTCCCCAAGAATGAATTAAACTTCATGAATAAATGTAATGACAATTGCTTTAAATAAAAAGTTAACAAACTATTGATAACGTGTTATTTGGTATCCAATATGAGTATAACACAATATATGAGAGAATATTGGCCAAGGGTAAGAAGGAAGATTGAGATGGCCAACCGGTATGTTATTATGAGAATAAATTTGAGAATAAACTTTGAAGAAATGACTCAAAGATGATGGGAAAGAAAGTGCATGAATATATATATATAAACCCACACAGCCGATGAATATTCATGTCATACACTGAAAGAATGTTCTGTTTTATCGGTTGGACAGAGGCCTCCTTCATTTGATTATTCAACATTCACACTACAGTTGAAATGTGAAAAAAGAGAAATACTTTGTTATGAAAATTCAATTCAACTAAAAATGTACATAGACCATGCCTTGTACTACACTTGAAATACAGTACTTGGTCTTTGTTAACACCAAAGGGAGGAAACTAGTGAGCTGTGCTAAACTGATGATCAATCTAAACCATAGCTGCAAACATTATGGAAAAGGTTAGACTGTTTACAGCCTTTAAACATGATACAGCTTTACAGTAACCTTAACAACAGATCTGAAATCAGCTGTTGTTTTGTCCCCCAGTGAGACAGCAGAGGCATCACAGAGCAACGACAACAATTGTAGTTTAGCTTTGGTCTACATGGACAGCTTTATATATGCACTGTATAATAGTATTTATGGACACACTGTGCAGCTCTTTAAGCTTTCCTCAGTGTTGTGTATCTGCTCCCCAAAGGGTGACAACCTCAGATCCCCTCCCACCGTACTCACCCAGAGGTAACCCTGTGGTAAAGACGTACTGGCAATGCAGAACCCAAGCAGGCTGGACTGAGACGGACTGTGAAGAGCTGCCTCCAGCTGCACAGACAGACAGAGACATGCTTCATTTACTGAAGGACTCCTGGACTCCATCAAGTTCTTCCTCACACTTGTTCAGTAAGAGGCGTTAAAAATGCTTTGGCACCAGATGGACAGCTTTTTCATGTGTCATAACTTTCGAAATAAAAAAATCACTGCACAGCTTCCAAGAAAATGGGTCAAAGAGATGAAGAGTCTGAAGAGGATCCAACCCATGTAAGAGCATTATGGAACATACTGAATATTAATATATGCTAAATATACTACGGTTATCTGCTGTGTAACAACCAAAAATATTTACTGATAAATACATATATATATAGAACCAAAACAAACATACCAGCTAAAATTAAAAATCGAATTAATTACTAAATACACAAATAAACTCGTAGCAATACAAAAACAAATACTATTAAAAATATAGTAAAAGCTGAAATGAGCACATGAATAAATTATTAAAAATGTAATAATCTTTTTTAGTAATTAATCAGAAAGAAATAGATCTACATTTACTCTTTTCTATACTCTATATTTCTGTCTGTATCTTAATGAGGTAGACTGTACTAACATTACAGAAATATATGAAAATGAATACATTTGCATATTGTTTACATATAATTCATACCATTATTTGCGCCTTGAGTGATTATCAACATGTATTTATTCGAATATTTCTGTATCTATTTCAAGACAGGGACAACCACCCACATAATCACACAGGTTTGGAAAGGATCACGGCCAAAACAGACGCTGATGAGCCAGAAAAAAAGAAAAACATTTTGGAAGAGGATTTTCAAGATTTGTGATGCTCTCAATTTCATCATCTTCTTATGCCTTTTCACAGTTTGTTTTCCTAAAATTCATTTCTACGTTGAAATGCTGCAGCCTCCTCTGTGTGATGTAAATATCATTTCTACGCAGCCATATGTTTACTTATGAAACACAACCAGAATACATGGCTGCTTATCAGTGAGCTAAAAACACAACCAGGTCTGTTTTATATAAATATATGCTGTATATATATATCATTCTTTTTGTATATTTGTATCAATAGCCAGCAGCAGCTCTCACCTTCAGTGTGCGGATTTTGGAGGAGAAGACAGGAAGTTTGCAGGTTAACAGTGGGAAACTAAACGTAGGTTTTGTCTTCACGTCTTCTTCAGCACATTCCCACCCTGGAGTGTTTTCTTGACCTGAAACACACACACACACACACACACACACACACACACACACACACACACACACACACACACACACACACACACACACACACACACACACACACAAACACACACACATAGGCTTTTACAAAATAGTTGTGTCTTATAACTCTACTATTTATTGCGTTGGGTGATGATCAGAACTTAATTTAGTTGAAAAGTCACAGGTGTCAATCAAAAGTCGTGATAATAGCATGGCTGTTACAGGATACCAATCATTAAGAATCAGATTGTGATACAATTGTGGTATTGTTATCTGATATTTTTTAACATAACCATATAACCATGAACAAATATTGGGATCACTTATGAAAGATCACTTTGTACAGAGCATATATAGAACAGATGTTTTCAAACTAAAAGGGAAAAAAGAAACCTTCCAAACCACACAATTACAAACAAAGATCATCACAAACGACTTTTCAATATCATATTGAATTGCATGCAAGTGGATCAACTTCAGTGTTCATCTAGTTGCAACAACATCTGGCACCTAGCCCGGTGATACAGACGGAGATAGTTTTAGTGTCCTACAGTCTCAATGCTGTATGTACACTAAGTCTACAAGTGTTGGTAAATCACAGACATTGTTGTCGGTCATCTGAACCTGTGAGAATCTGTCATGTCACACACCTACACGCGCACACACACGCACACACACACACACACACACACACACACACACACACACACACACACACACACACACACACACACACACACACACACACACACACACAGTGCTGAACTCACTGTGAGCTATCTTGGCAAGGTGAAGCCGGTTCACCCAGAAGATCTTACTGAGGGGGCTGGGAGTGTTGAAGACAACAAAGATGCTCACTGGACGACCAGACCTGGTAACAAAACACACAGTGGACATGAAAGCACATCAATATGCAAAATCCTATGCAATCCAAGTTAACACACCTGGACCTGAACCTAACTACAGCTGAACCTCCCTGTCGCTGCTCTAAGCCTGTCCCACATCAACCTCCTGACACTCACTTGTCAGGTTTGCCTGGTACGGACAGACGCAGGCGACACTTGTTGGCATTCTGGATCTCCTCCTCCTTCAGACGCATGAGCCTCTGCAGAGCCAGACACCAGTCCTCAGACACTGTGGTGTTTAGATTCTGGAAAAGGAAGGATGGACCCGTTAGATTTTCTTTTACTTTATAAACTTTCTCGGAGAAAGATGTATTTTTATATGTTTTAATCAAGTATTTCATTTATATATCCCTGAAGTTAAGTTACTAATGCTTCAGAGCGGGAAGAAAAGAGAGCAAGAGAATAACCACAAAATACAAAGTTATAACATAAAAGTCTAAAGAAAAGAAATGTGTTTGAAGATGTGCACTGATTAGTTAACAAAAAGCGTTTGGTACCTGGTAGGTTCCGTGGAGCGTGCCCACCAGCAGTGAGACCTCCTCCACCACAGCCAGGTCATGCTGCAGCTCCTCCAGCTCCTGGTACAGTCTGGGAGGACCCAGGAACACTTTACCTGAAACACAGGGAGGCACCTTCAGGCTAAACACCTAAACATAAAACTAACTGCCAAATCAGCACCCATGTGACAAAAGAAAATCTCTCTATATATATACCACTGTGTGGTGGGTGTGAGGCTGTGTATGTACCAGAGGTGCTGGACGTGGAGCTGTGGCGTCTAGCTGTGATGACATTGTCTCTTCTTTGCTGACTGTCCTGTCCCACCTCTACCACCTGAGTCTGCAGCAGGGGGGCACACCACTTCACCGTGTACTTAGGACCAACAGGAACCAGGCTGTTGATGTCAGGGGGACCCCTGGTGGACAAACAAGTTCTAAATGTTTACTACGTGGCAGCTACTCGGTGCAGGAGCTGTCTCATCAGTCCAAATCACAGCACCCCCACTCGCCATGACATCATCAGGGTTTTGTTCGTCAACAGAGCTGAAACCTGGTAGCTCCTTGAGAACAGACTCACTGCACCTAGAGGTTGTTAGTCAAGAAACTCCTCTCACGCTTCAGCATGACGATTGATTGCTTACCGCTCCAAAACCAGCAATGTGAAAATGTAATTACCACAAAATAGCATGTAACTAATCAACTGTAACAGAGATTCCAGGAGAGATTGTGGAGCTAAAGCAGCAGCTTCAGGGTCTACAGTAGGGGTGACTTACTTCAGGTTAACATTGGAACAGATCAGGGTGTCATTGAGGAGGAAGACCTTCCGCTCTTTCGACTTCAGAACTTGACCTTGATCACTACAAACAATCTCAGTGAGCAGTTCACACTGAATCAGCTGCCTCTGATCCGAGTTCAGCAGCTGGAAGCACAAAGCAGTTCATTGAAAAAGTAGATCCTAACCTACACTCTCAGTATCAGTCACTATTAGAACCAGTAAATTAACTTTTTCTGGAGCCGTCTTGGAATGAAAGCTGAATGCTACTGCTGGTCCGACCCAAGTACATTCCGTACTTAATGATCTTCAAAATGACCAGATGACATTAAGACAAAGGTTCGCTGATGAATGCAGCTGTCTGGACGTTGATTAGTTTGGAATTCAAAAGCTTTCTGTGGCTTTGTCCTCTACCAGGTATCTCAATGACTACCAGCCAGTTTGGATAGTCATGGTCCCCAGAGGCTGTTTATTGAGGATCTTCACTCGCCTATCCTCTGGCACCGTCATAAAGCCAAAATAAATCAACTGAATACAAGACACATTCAAATTTAAGGGGATAGTTTGTGTTTTGTTGTATGAGGTACTTCTTCATACTCAGTGTATATAACCTAGAGTAGATGGCAGTCGGCACACCCCGTTTGGAGAAACGGCTGGACATGAGAGCAGCAGCAAACATATTCTAGAACCGTACGCAGTATTAGAATATTTTCACTGCTTTATCTTCCCGTCAGTCAGCCCTCTCTGATGGGGAACTGATCTGAAAGAGAAAGTTATCTATAATCTCTTCAAAGCTAATAGACTCCGTTGACAAAAACAGTATTTGTTTCACTCTCACTTCAGTTCCATGTCAGAAAATATTCTAAATAAAGCGTACACTTAAACCGATACTGTTTTTTTTAGGTGTCTTAAATACATCACAGCTTTATATTACTTTGCTCCCATGCTGCTTCTACTGTCTGTTTCTCTAAACTCCATCTACTGAAGTAATACACTGGCTATGAAGAAGTGGCTCATACAACCACACAAACTAGCCCTTTAATAGACATACTGTCATTCTATTCATTGGACAGATTGACTCTCTGACACCAAGAGGAGATGCTGAATAGTGTAGTGTGCTTTATGAGTCAAAATACTAGGACTATCTCAGTTCACAAGACACCAACTCATAGGTTGAATGAATAGCTCATGCATGTGTGTTACGATGCACGGTGTGTCACCTTGCTGAGGTTGCGGTCCCCCACACTGTGTGCTAACTGCTGGATCTCAGCCTCCTGATCAGTCAGACGCTTCTGTTCGTTGAGCTTCTCGGCCAGAGTCTCCAGCTCAGTTAGAGCCAGCTGCAGGGGCAGCCGGTCAGTGTGGGTCTTTGGAGTGTTCTTCAACATGTCCTGATGCAACACAACAACAACAACAACAATGCCACAATGTCTTAACCAAGAGTGGGGGGGGTCAGGTCCTTTCACTTCAAGAGAAACCAGTGAGCTTAAGTAAAGAACAATTGATCTAATAATCATCATCACAATATTCTTAAGCCAATACAGTCTCTCATCTTAAACAATCAATGTGTATCGACATCTAATATATCAACATTCTGATGCTTTTCTTCAGCTGTTCATCAGTAGTGATCTGATCTCATCTGATGAACATATTTTGAACAGTTGTATGATATATTGCAAGGAATTTTCCTCCGCTCTGTTACGTTTAAGTACAACAGGATAAGAGAATAATCATGCTTGTCTTTTTTTTTTTTTTTGATAGCAGGTGTTTAGAGGGGGAATTTTGAGACCTTTTTTCCATCTGCCCACAATGCACTGCAGCAGACGCAAGAGTGATTGCATTTCACTTCCTCTTGTCAGAAACTCCAACACAGAGTTTCAGCAAAAATTCAGGCCTTGAAATGAAACCAAATACTGTACTTGGCTGCACACCACATGCTGCACCGTTCTGAGAGATTTACTACTCCTGTTTACTACTCCCAACAGTGTGATCGGTGTTAACGGTATGATCGTTGTTAACGGTGTGATCAGTGTTAAAGGTGTGATCAGTGTTAAAGGTGTGATCAGTGTTAAAGGTGTGATCAGTGTTAACGGTGTGATCAGTGTTAAAGGTGTGATCAGTGTTAACGTGTGATCTGTGTTAACGGTGTGATCAGTGTTAACCAGTGTTAAAGGTGTGATCAGTGTTAACGTGTGATCTGTGTTAACGGTGTGATCAGTGTTAACGTGTGATCTGTGTTAACGGTGTGAGGTGTGACCAGTGTTAACGGTGTGATCAGTGTTAACGTGTGATCTGTGTTAACAGTGTGATCAGTGTTAAAGGTGTGACCAGTGTTAAAGGTGTGACCAGTGTTAAAGGTATGACCAGTGTTAAAGGTGTGATCAGTGTTAAAGGTGTGATCAGTGTTAAAGGTGTGATCATAGTTAAAGGTGTGATCAGTGTTTAAGGTGTGATCAGTGTTTAAGGTGTGATCAGTGTTAAAGGTGTGATCAGTGTTAAAGGTGTGATCAGTGTTAAAGGTGTGATCATAGTTAAAGGTGTGATCAGTGTTTAAGGTGTGATCATAGTTAAAGGTGTGATCATAGTTAAAGGTGTGATCAGTGTTAAAGGTGTGATCAGTGTTAAAGGTGTGATCAGTGTTTAAGGTGTGACCAGTGTTAAAGGTGTGACCAGTGTTAAAGGTATGACCAGTGTTAAAGGTGTGACCAGTGTTAAAGGTATGACCAGTGTTAAAGGTGTGATCATAGTTAAAGGTGTGATCATAGTTAAAGGTGTGATCAGTAGTTAAAGGTGTGATCAGTGTTAAAGGTGTGATCAGTGTTAAAGGTGTGATCAGTGTTAAAGGTGTGATCAGTGTTTAAGGTGTGATCAGTGTTAACGTGTGATCTGTGTTAACGGTGTGATCAGTGTTTAAGGTGTGATCAGTGTTTAAGGTGTGATCAGTGTTAACGGTGTGATCAGTGTTAACGTGTGATCTGTGTTAACGGTGTGATCAGTGTTTAAGGTGTGACCAGTGTGTCGGTCACTCACCTGCAGCAGCAGAATGAACTGAGGAAAGCGTTGGATGGGTTTGACCATCAGGCCGTACAGAGTGATTCTGTCTGGACTGGACCCCTGCTTCTTCTGAAAGTCACATGGAGAGTAGAGTATTAGTGTTCTCTGCTTTAATAATGGTAAATTAAAATATGAACCATGTGGAGTGTAACAAAACAAGGGGTGCATCATTAAATGTGAGATAGATGTGTACTCCTTTCATGGGATAACATGCTGTTCAGAACTTGTGGTGTTGCAGCTTTCTGGAGAACCGCTCATTCAAACTACTTCATATTTACAATGTGCTTTTGGGTATTGTGTAATACAGCTGCCATCACATAAAGTAGTTGCGTCACACACCCAAGTTGCAGCCACTGACTTTGGTGAATCCAAACTAATCCTTTAATAGTCACACAAAACACAAACTAACTTTGTGTAGGCAGCAGTAGGCCAGCTACTCCTGTGTTCTGTCAGGTCAAATAATTGTTTTTGTTAAAGGAGTTTTGTGGCTTTGAAGAGAGAATAGCGAACGGCTTCAGTTCCCCATCAGAAATATGAGGTGAAAATATCCTAAATATAAAGTACACTTAGACAGATACTGATTCTTGTCTCAAAAACATCACAGCAGTACATTCATTGGCTCCCATCTACTGTAGTAATACACTGAGTAGGGAGAATAAGCTTATTCAACCACACTTCTAAACACCCTTTGGTTTAAAACACAAAGAGTGAGCACCTTCAGAAAGTCCAGGAAAGCCGGTTTAGATATGCAGGCCTTCTTGATCAGTGTCATGGCGTTGGTGAAGTTGTTGATGTAGTCATTGTACACCTCCAGCACCATGGACTTAGAAAACTGTGGAGGAAAGACCGTGACTTATGACTCAGGATCATTTGTATAACAATGGGCACAGCCACCAGTGATACAGTCCACCGTTTCTGTCCATGCACACAAATTTAACACTAGCGCTGCAAAAAGAAGATTTCACTTTAAAGTAGCATGGAAGCTATTTTTCAACTGCTCAAACACTGACCACTGACCCACTGCTGGCTCAGTGGTGAAACAGGTCTAGGTGAATTTCAAAGACAACACATACGCCAGGCTGATGTTTGGGGAAAACGTGTATAAAATGATAAACTAGTCATCTAGAATATATGATCTGATGAAACAGTGCAGCCATAAAAAACATGGAGTCTTGGTTTGGTTTGAATATTTCACTCATATAGCTTCAACCAAGAGTCACAGAGAAATTATGTAAATTACTATCTGCTTTACTTCTGATTCTGTTTTAAATAAAAAATTTCATTCTGAAACAAGAGCACTTTTCATCTTGGTGTCAGCCAGACTTTAATGCATGCTCTAAATAAACTTGACTCTCCATCAATACAACGATATGGCTCCTTGTGTATGTTTTTAAAAGCTTTTCATTAAGGCTCATACTAAAGGGGCACCAAACATGAAGATGAGTTCCCTCATGGTTAGAACCACTCAGCCTTTGTGAACCGCTGGATCATAACGTCTCTTGTTTCAGTGGAGGAACTTTGTTTAGTCTGAGAACATAACCCTGATGGCGTCATGGTGACGGATGGAGACAACACATTTCTGAGAGAGAGCCTGTGTTACTAGCAGGGGGTGTGGAGTGTGAAAGACTGCTGGTGTCAGAGGGAAGGAAGGAAAGGAAGAAGGAAAGGAAGAAGGAATCAGTGAATCAAAGGTGTGAGTGACTGACCGAGGCGACGAACAGGTCTCCGATTGTCTCGCTGTGATCCCACTCGGCCACGCGGGACGCTAAGGCGATCTGGAACATTGAGTGGCACTGATGGATCTCCTGCAGACGGTAAAATATTTGACGCACCTTCTTGGGTTTTAGGATCCAGTTCTGTGGCTCCAGCAAAGGCTTCTGGTACTCCTAACAGACAAAGAAGGGTCAGCTTGGCAAACTGTAGATCTGCGGCTGTTTCTATTGGCTTCCACCAGGATTACAACCTTACGCAGCAATTTTCTTATTCAGTTAACTGCATGCTGCAGATCATAGTGTGTACTTTGCACTTTGACTCTCTTAATCAATTCCTGATAGCTTAACAATGACTTAAATTGGCACGTCAGGATTTTTAAAAAAGGATTATTATCACCATGAATCACAAAGTGAAGAACCACAGAAGAGCTCCATCACCACTGATGCTCTGATGTTGTTATGATCTTCTCAACAGAACAGTGAACACAGACCATAGATATGTTCTACCCTCACTCTCTCCCATACAAACAATGTGACATCCGGTTACCTGAGGAGGGACGTGACTCACCTGGAGGATTCTCTTCAGAGAGTCCAGGTAGCTGCTCTCACTCTGCACAATGGAGCTGAGGATGAGACGTCTGACCACCTAATGGAGGAAGTAAGAAACTCAAACATTCAAACACCTGCAATTACTGTTTAGAGGTTATCCCAATATACCACATTGTATCCTATAAATGATCAATTAAAAGACTGATATTAAAATAATGACGGTGTCTCAAATAATTGCTGTGGTCAGCACAAACAAAGTCACTAATAAAGGCCTGGTTAAAAAACAACAACAGAGAATTACCTGTACTGCTATGCTAAGGTGAATTCAGTTTGATGTACATTTCTAAAGCACTAATTCAATCGGTACAAAAACATGAACTGGGTCATGTTCTACTCAGCACTCTGCTGCTCTCTTGTTCTCTTTTAACACATAATCAACATAGTTTACAAACTCCCATAAAACTCGTGCAGTATACTCTTTCGCCGTTTTTTGCTGTTTTTGGATTTTCCGTTAATAGTGAAGGCCTGCGAGAAAAACTAGATTTTCCTCAAGAATTCAAAGTAACAGGTCAGTAATCGATATACAAATGGTCAATTTGTGTGAAGTATTAATTCAACAAGAACTGAGAAAACAGCGAAGTACAAGTGACTGATTAGTGAATAAAAGCAGTATTACTGTAACAAAGACAGTAGAGTGGTGAGTATGACATGACTGTTGTTCTACTGATGAAATTAGTGTTGTGGAAATGTTCATTTTACTGAATTCATTGAGACAACGGAGGACACATGGAGGATGTGTCGAGTTATCAGCTGAATAAAAAATGGTTTTCTTACTACGACATGATAAACAAACAGGGAGAATCAGAAAATGTCTTGTTCTCTCTACAGTTGAGGTAAATAAGTGAGAGTGGATGGTATTTATACTCGTTGAAGAAGATAAATGTTAATGGTACTGAGGTTAATCATAGGAAGCAGTGAATCTTTCTGATTGTCATGCAATGACTAAAACCAGTGTGCTGCTTTCTAAATCAGCTGATTGTTCCATTCAATTCAATTCAGTTTATTTTGTATAGCCCAAAATCACAAATTACAAATTTGCCTCAGAGGGCTTTACAATCTGTACACATGCGACATCCTCTGTCCTTCCCTCACATCGGCACAGGAAACACTCCCCTAAAAAACCCCTTTAACAGGGAGAAAAAAGGAAGAAACCTATGGGAGAACGACAGAGGAGGGATCCTTCTCCCAGGATGGACAGAATGCAATAGATGTCATGTGTACAGAATGAGCAGCATAACAGAGATACAACACATTCAATGTATATGACATAAATGATTCATATAATAAGAGTAGTAAGCAGAGTAACAAAGGAAAAAAATTAAGACCACTTATAATAAAAGCAGAAATGACTATAGTAGAATTATAATAATGACATAGGGAATAGTAATAGTAATGTGACTAATAATAATAATAATAATAATAATAATTGAAGTAGCAGTGGGTGTCAGCCGGGTCACAGCAGGAGGCACGACCACGGTCCATTGTTACATTGGATCGTCCTCTTTCCCTCTGCAGAAGAACTAAAGCCGGTCATGTTGAGTGTGCATACTCGCCTGCTGACTGCTGAGCCCCTCTGGCATGGGGCACAGTTGTGCTGGAGGGTGCTTCAACTCACACACAGAGACATCCAGGTAACCTGATTCATCCTTTCCCTCACCTGCAAAAAGGAAACACAATCCCTTTATGAATCTGGTCTGGTAGCTTTGTTACAGATATTTATAACTGATACGTTCTGCATTCTTGGTGCTGATAAGTACTATATAACGGCTCTCCACAAACTGAACAGATTAGGTGAATTTGGTCATCCCAGTTTATGCACCTGTGGGATCTTTTCTCTGCAGGAACGACACTTTGCGAAACATGGCTAACTTGGTCTTTTCTAAACCGTCCCTGGTACCACTCCTCGCTGCTTTCATCAACTGCTGCACCTGGAAAACACAATGCAGTTGTAAAACCAAGGTTATGCATATTATCAAAGCTGATACAAACATGTAACAAATGCAATATGTCAAACAATCTTGTTGGACTTATCAGCCCTCATTTGTATCACATTAGTTGGTTAATCCTGGGTTTTAAAAGGGCCAGCAGAACAAGTCCTTCCTCCCTCGAGGACTATTTTTCTATCTATAAAAAGGGGAGGAGGACTGAAGAGAGACACGTCTCAGTCCGACTCCTACCTTAGTGTCACAGCTCTGTCTGATGTTGGCAACATGAGGTGTAGTGAGACGCAGAGCCAGCTCCCTCCTGGTGACGGCACAACGCTCCTTCAGCCTCAGCACATCTGCAGGCAGCTGGTGATCAAACACCAGACAGCAGAGCAGAAAAACAGTGTTCAGGATCAACACCGCTGAAAAAACTAAAGCTGCATCACATACTGTGGCCAGGAGTTCACGATGTTAGCTCACACCTAAATCTCGCCTCGGTCAGGGATCTAATACTGAATATTGAATACACACCTTTTATGATTTAAAGATGGGAACAGACATTCAGATTACTGAAACATACAAAGAATATACAGTACATACCAAACATGGTTTTATACCAACAAATTTGTACTCTTGGCAATTAAGAAAGAAGCACCACTGACACACTGGACGACTTTGATTGAGTTACTCTGCTAAGCAACTGCCAAAATCCAACAAGAAAAAGCTCAATCATCAGCAGTATTCCAAAAGAGGCAAGAAAAGGGAAAATGCTAATTCTGGATTAGACTGTGAATGAGATGACAAGGACAGTTAACTCTTCAACATGATGGACTTGATTCTAAAATAACTCATTACACGATTTCAGCAGTTGTTTGTATTTAATGTCTAGAATGTATAATGAATGACTGGATCATAGGAGTAAGTCATCTTATTTGCCGACTGTCAACACCAACTGACTGTCACAGAAGTGGTGACCAACAATTGTTCCTGCTGATGGCAGCAGCACACTGAACACACTGGACCTCAGTAAAAATGAAATAATTAGAGGGGCACTCAATTGATTTTACAAATGAAGATTAGATAGGTCACCAGAAACTAATATATGACTGAGCATATTGAATTCCATCACTTGTTAGCAGAATGCACAAAATTCACTATTTAGTTAGCAAAAAAAATGTCCAATCTGTTAAAACTGACAGAAAATATCAAATAGACCACTGCTGTTGAGACACATTGAAGAAATACAATCTAAACACACTGAAGGAAGCAGCATCCCCTCTTTGAACTCTAAACTGGACCTTGGTATTTACGTATACACCACAGGCTGATGGCCAGACTGATACTGAGACTATGTGCATTCATGTCCAATGCTGTCTCAAGAATTCACAGCCACACATGAACATGCCTATGTAGTATAAATGTTTTAAATTACATTTTAATTAAATTAAATTGAACAAGACTCAGAATCTGCACAACATTTAGGTGGGTGACTTCATATGTACTCAAAGAGTAATGTGATAAATACCCAGCTCTAGTTATTGCTGTTTCTTACTTATAACCTTAGAGGACAAGGCACATACCTCATATATCAGTGAATCCCCTCTATTCAGACAAATGATTTCTCCTTCCAAACTCCAGCTGATAAACTCCTTATAACCTTCATAACATCTCCACACTGAAAGCTTACGGCAGTCACACTGTGTTCTTTTCAAAACACTAACACATAAGATGAGTGGGGAAAGTCCTCCGCAGGAGTAACACATGGTGACAGAAGCAGAACACAGAAGTGCTGACTGAGCGGAGCACTGCTAGAAATAATTCACTTCCTCTTTACATCAAACCAGGTTTCATTCACACTGTACAGTCATTATAAAAAGGAGCTGTGGCTATTTAGCCACCAGTGTGATTTTTGGGTCGGACTGACATGGACTTTTTAAGATCCATAATAAAAACTGTGTAAATGTTAAAGCAAATTTGTGAAACGGAGCTCCACTGGACATCTAGCTAGAATCCTCACCTTAAAGCTGCATTAAACCTTACTCTTCTATCAACATTAGGACACATGACTATAAAATAAGTGGTTAGAGAGACTCATCACAAATTCTGCAGTTCCTCTCAGTGTTTTGCCTTCTTTCGGTTCAGTTTTGATTGGCCGGGGAGCACTTTCACTGTTTCGGTTCAGTCTTAAGTCTCAGCAGCAAAGAGCAGGCAGACCCAGTTAGAGACTAGCTGGTGAACACCAATAAGTAGATGTTTCATCAGGAGTTGGTGGAGACCAAAGACAGAGCTAAGAGAATAGTGGACTGACATTCATCACATGGACCCTAACACTCCTAATGACTGCCAATTATTTTGCCATTATGTTCATTATTTTATTTTACGACCTCATAAAACAACATTTGCTTTAGCTAGTATTTTTTTCCCCCTCTCCTGATCTGTAAAGCAGTTTGCAAACCAGTGAACTTATTCTAAATAAATACATACAGTACCAGTCAAAAGTTTGGACACACCTTCTCATTCAACTACTTTGAAGAATCTCAAATATAAAACATATTCTGGTTTGCTGAGCATTTGTTTGTTTACCACATAATTCCATATGTGTTCCTTCATATTTTGGATGTCTTCATTATTAATCTACAATGTAGAAAAAAATAAAAAATAAAAATAAAGAAAGTCCATTGAATGAGAAGGTGTGTCCAAACTTTTGACTGGTACTGTAAATAAAACAAGCATAAAACCCATACAGTCTGAATGCACGTTAACATCATGCATGTGGGCAAAAAGGTCACATCATTTGTAGCATGGCATTGAAATGACCCAAACCTCTTCAGCTGAATGTTTCTCAACAGGCATCAACTCTTGAACACATGATTCATGTACTCATATGATCAAGTAAATGGAAACTTTCAGTGAACAATTACACACAATCTCAGCTCCACTAAAAGGAAGCATTACCCATACTACTTTTGTGGAATTGGCATTTCCTGCCAGACAGTGGAATATACAGTAATGAGGAAGTCTTAATCTTAGTATTCACATTGAAAAGACATCTCACCTCATCACATCAATGAGTTACCTTGCTACTGCTGCTGGCTGGAGGAACAGTCTCACTGTCAGACAGCTCATCATAGCTGTCAAACTCACTGGAGCTCCAGCCGTTGGAGCCCCGGTGATCCGGTCTCTGGATGTCCTCGTAGATGTCATCAACATCTATACATAGAAGCCAATAGAATGTGCAGTTTCATATAATAGGGTCAATAATTGGTATTTTTGCGCCTTGGTTTTGCTGAAATATGGCTAGTACTTTCAGACCATATACACAGTTTGCTAAATGTTTAAATTGGAATTTTGACATGTGGAAAAACTTCAAAACTCACAGGGACAGGGATGACACCGGCAACGTTGCATCATTCATAAATAACATTGGCAGTGATAAACACTCTGATGTCAGATTGTTGTGGTTTTCCTGTTAGCCTTGAGACTACTCTAGCTTATGTCAGGACAGTATAAACAGTTTGCAAGCCTGCATTAGCTCACTCAATATCATGTGTGTGCTCACTTCACCAGGGAGATCATACCTGCTCACCAAAGGAACATAGTGCTCACTAGATGTGCAGCCAGAGGGGATTGCATCATCCAACTCAGAAAAAGTGCTTTCAGTCAGTCTGCATTTTCTGTAAAAGCTGCACTAGAATTGAATTCCATCCTGTCACCATTAGAAAACTGGACATGTACAGTTCATTTAAAGCTTCTTTAAAGAAAGGGTTAATTAGTACACAGCTCTGTCATCACTAGAATGTAACTGCACCTTACTTCCTCAATCTGTCTGTGCTGAACTTCCCTCAGTCTGTCTGTCATCCCTCATCAACCTGCATGCATGTCTTTTATCGTTGTTCTGCTGTCTCAGATTGATTTTATGTTTTGTGCTTCTGCTCTATATGTTTTTAGAGTCTTACAATGCAGCATCATATTGTCTTTAGTCCATGTTTCTATTAACATAATTATGCATCATTTATTTGCTTTGCATGTGTTGTTTCATGAGCCTCTGTGTGGCATGTCTTACTAGTACTTAGCAATATTGTATAAGGGTGTCTTCAATGATGTTTCTACTTATATTATTATTCTCTCTTCTTTTATATTGTGTCTGCATGCCTATAAATAGTAATGATGAATAACTTTGCAATTTGAAATTGATATTCTGTTTTTTAAGCATGACTTTGTGGCACCTGTCCAGAGACAAAATAGCCTCTTAGCTAACCCAAACCAAGTAAACTAAATCAGGGCACAGAGTGGGAATTAAAGAGGTGCCATTCTCCCTATTAAGAATCTGATATTTTAGTGTAAAAGAAGTTGCATAATATATCCTCAAAGGTTCTGTAGGTTATATAGGATTCTATGCGTTAATAAAGCAGCACATGTATAGATACAGTAGATTAATGTCACTCTCTCTCTCTCTGTTGTTTTCAGAGCTTATCTGTGCTTTCTTTACATAGCTGGGCCGTGCGTGCTCCTAGTGCATGAGAGCCTCTAGTGTGCTCCACTCGTTAGCTAACGGCCGCCGCTCTGCGCTGCTTTCATACAGCGGTTACAGCTGATAACGCCGCCCTGACCAACCGTGACATATCGGGACCGATCACCAACCCTCCAGTTCCCCCTCAGGCTAACACTGTTAGCGCTGTCAGAACTTTTACCATTGTTTGCCCTGTTAGCCCTATTTGCCCTGTTAGCGCTGTTTGCCCTGTTAGCCCTGTTAGCGCTGTTTGCCCTGTAAGCGCTGTTTGCCCTGTTAGCGCTGTTTGCCCTGTAAGCGCAGTTAGCCTTGAGACATAGAGAACCTTTAAGCCTGTATTGTTTCAGGCAGCCTGTTAAAATGATGTAGTCCACAGTGTTGAATGCTGCGTGTTGGTGTCAGAGTTATGTAAGACACAATCAATGACTCACCTTCCACTGGGTGCTGAAGGTTCTCAGCGGGCACGTCGTCATAGATGACCTCCGGGTCTTTGACCACACTGTCTGGACTGCAGATCTCTGGACTCTGGTTGGTTGGTCTGTCCTCCTCAGCTGTGTGATGTTGCGTCTGTGGACCGGCTAAAGAGGACACCTTGGTCTCAGCCCTGTCCTGCTGTGGGTCGCCCCCGTTTATTACACTGCCGGACTCATCCTGACCGCCTTCTGCCATTAAAGAACAAAACACAGTGTTAAAGAAACCTTTTTTTTAATATCACATACACTTTACATTTTGTTGATTGCTGTCTAAAACATGCAGCAGTGTGTTTTTAAGATTCAGTTGCCATTGATTATCATTTCAATTCTAGGAGTCAATTCAGTAAACATGCAAGTTTATGGTTATTAAGTCGGAATATTATGAAATTAAAATAACTTGGAAAATAAAATGTCCCTTTGAACCTGTCTATAAGAACATTGTTGTTCATGTTGATTAAGCTCTTAAGTATTTTATACTATTTTATACATTCTCTAAATTATATTTATTTTTTGTGAAACTAAGGGTTCCAGGGATCTGGTCAAATTGACAGATACTAATCTGTCAATTTGACCAGATCCCTGGAACCCTTTCAAGGACTATGGGCTTAGTATGTGTGTGTATTCAGGGACTTTATGACCTCAACTTAAAGAGTTCTTTGACACAGACTTTGTAATCCCCTGTTTTAGATTGATATCTTATGAAACTGTGTTTTAAGAAGAAGTCTCTTCCTACTCAACACGTCAATCTGTTTTTCAGCAGTTCAGGAGCTTTAGTAATCTGCTCCCTTTCAGGACCTTTTTTGTGTTTTAATTGCGAAAGCACCAAGAGCTGTTTCTTTAATAGTAGCAGCTAGTCATCCAACAAAAAGCAGAGCACAGTATTGTGGTTGTCGTGCTAATGAAATGAAGATTATGTCATGAGGAATTCATCATCATTCATCATGTGATCTACTATAGTACAGGGGATTCTGTTCCCCGTTGATGTTGTGTAATACATCACTACAGCACATCCTGCAGCGCTACATGACTGACCGTATTCTTTTCTGTGATGATCATAGTTTCTATTCTCACATGGACAATAGCTGATGACTTCAGTGTGGAGCAATCTGTCCTCCTCATAATCCTGATATGTTTAATCTCAACATTCTGGCCTCAGTTTATGATGGATTGGAATCTGCATGCTGATCCTTCCCCGTGGTAGAAACCAATGTTGGTATTAAGGCTTTGCCTCCAGGCAGCTTCTCAGACATGTGGCTGGCTCCCTCAAACTTACCTTGCACACACATTATGTTTGGGTTCAAAGGTCTTTGTTAAGCTAGGCCTTACACTGTGTTTAGGGTCAAACTTAGTTTTCTATAACATGTTGTAGTTTGAAAGAGGGATGTGGTGTCATATATGTATGTTTGGATACTTTTGATGAAAAGGCCTTATTTTATTATGTCATCGTTCACTTTGGTAACAGAAGTGTTAGGTTTTTCTTTTTTTCCCTAGATGTATTTTGTTGTTTTTCTCCTTCTCCTCTCTTTTTCTTGTCTCTCCTCTTGCAGGAGGGCGTGGCTGGCTGCCGATCAGCCAGATAATTCAGTTTCCTTTCGGTAGAGCTGACACATCCAGCTAAGTATAGTTTTCCTCCGTGTATTTTCGGGAGTGTGTTCTGATTCGTGTTTTTCCGTGTTTTCAGGTTTTTGGTGGTCTCTCTACCTGCCTTTTTGTTTTTACTTGGTGCCAGTGAACCTGCATGTGTTCGCTCCTCCAGACCGGTGTGTGTTTGTTGCGAGCCAGCCTCCTGCCTCCACTGCCCGCTTTGCATCATTTCTGGTGACTTTGTTAATAAACTATTTTTTGTGTAAATCCTCCGGTGTCCTGTCTCTGCTCCGGGGTCCAACCTAACCAGGTCGACACAAGAAGTCAGCACCTCCCCACACACCAGCATTATAATTGATTGTATCCATAGAAGTGGGAGAGTTCACCTCATGAGGTGTTCAGGTTAAATACTTCTCAGGTTCACCGCCTTCAGGGAAGATTACGCATTTAAATTAACGACAAAGGAAGCTTCTGAAGAACAGGTTTCTTATATGCATGACTCCGACCTGTAGAGACTGTCATAATACAATTTACAAAACTTGCTGCACAGCCACACACTCACTATTACTGCACATTACGTCTGACTGAATTCCTTGTAAACTACCACTCAGATGCTAGACAGAATGGTCTATGTTACTGGGTGAACACCAACATACACAGTACTCATACATCACAGGGGTAAGGAACAGAGGACAGCAAGCTATTCCTAATGCTAACAGCTAGGTGAAAGCTTGAAGTAATGACTGTATTAACAGGACTTGGACTCTCTATTCCAACTTCATTCATTTACATTTATCCAATGAAAAGATGGCACCTCGTAGCTACCAGAGCTAACACTACAGGCAGGTTGTTTACCTTTGTGTAATCGCACTGTGAGCTCTGAGACCACACTGAGCCACTCCTTGGCTCGAAGTGATGTCTGTGCTGTCCGGATGCAATCAAACACAAAAACATCCTCACTGTGGTGAGCATATGGACACAGACCAGAGCTCCGGCTCACAGCTGAACTTGAGGGTCTCATCAGATACCGATGTTTCCTCATATTTCTTACCTTCATAAATACTGCTCGCTTTATGGAAACTGTCGGACTCTCCAGTCACTCCCAGATCAGAGGAGATGGAACGTCTGCAACAAGCATTTTAATCTGAAGGTCATAGCAGTTTAAAGGACGTTTCCAGAGTATCATAAGACATACTTTATAAGCCCATGAGGTGGGTTCTCTCCCATTTGGGAATAAACTGCACTCCAGAACCTCTTAATAGATAAAAGCCTGGTTGCCAAAAAATAAACAATAGGTTGTTGTATATAGGAGACAAATCTGTTGAGACACAATCTACATTCATTACTAAGGATCATGCAATCTGTGATAAAGACAGTCGGTAAGTAAACGTTTTTTTCAGGGGTTTTTTTCATTCCATTCCAGAATGAACATTCATGTTCAGCTGTAATCTTACATTAAATAGAGAGACAACAGTCCAGTGGAAGCATATACACATAAACAGAATCAATCCCAGACTGGTGACACCCACAAAATGACAAATCTATGGTAGTAAATAACAAATTCTGTCCTATGATATAACAAGAAAGTATTAGGTGAGATGAAGTCTGATGATTTCTATTGATATAGAAGTTTTATATAAATAATGTGTTTATTGCATTTTAAAGCTGGGGAATATCTCTATCTATCTAGCTTGTTTCCAGTGGAGTTGAACTGGTTTGTGGTTTTCGTTGCGAAGGTACCAGAACTACGTGGTCAGATTTCTACCTTAATGTTTACAATGTGTTTTTCGTTGTATAGGTACTTAAAATTAAACACAACATTGATTGAAAAATGAAATTCCAAAGAATATTGGTCTGCTTATGTTTGGCTTAAAGATTTTAGTGTGATCAATTAAATGTGTTCTCTAGCATGCGTAACAGGCTATAATTTATTTATTCATAACTTACCCTTCTGGTGACTCCCTGACCTCCTTATCTGGACCAAAAGAACATTATATTATCATCTACAAGCATAGAACCCTTATCATCCATACACATAGTGTGTGCTTGCTATGTTCACCTGAGCTGTGCTGTTGGTACAGTGGGGGGGTTTGGCCCTTCTGCCCACTACTGGTTGTTCCATTCATGCCCTGCTTTGCTGTCTCCGGGGCTGTGATTGTCTTCTCGTAAAGGTTTGTAACTGCTGTGTCTGTGGTCCAGTGACTCTTCATCAAAGAGCTGGAACTCATCTCTGGAGGTCCCATGTCATCCATGTCATCGAACTCAAACTCTTCCCCCTGCTCCTCTTCTTCCTCATCTTCCTCTATGAGTGACGCCCCATCAGATATAGGCACTAAGGAAAGAAACAGGTGATATAGTGCTAAATACCCCCTTGTTCACTGTAGTTAGTGGAGATTATCACAGATGTTCACCTAGAAAACTTGTCATTTAGATTTTGACTGTCAACAAGCAAATACAAGACTTCTTTGCTGAAAGAATAAAATGCTAGGTAAAAGGTAACAAACAGTGTGTCCACTGTCACAATAAAATAAAAGAGAAAAAAATTGAATAGAATAGTGACACAAACATGGAGTCCTTGGTTTGAATATTTCAAATAGTGTTAACATCCTGACTTCTATGAAGAGCTGGAACAAGCATTGGCTTGTTCCAGCTCTTCATAGAAGTCAGCCTATATGAGAAACCATCAGACAGTGTTTTCTTTTATCTTTATGAATTTAAAAGTCCTTAAGGTGAAATGGAATATCAGCAGTGGTAGAGGAAGTATTCAATGAATTGAGTGAAAGTAGAGTTAACAACACTACAGTGTCCAAAGTGCCCAAAGTAAAGTTATTTCTATGGAGAATGGCCCATTTAAGATTTATTATTATTTTATCATTGAATTATAATTATTGATGCATTTGTTCATCGCCTTAATGTCGCAGCTGGTAAAGGTGGAGCTCATTTGGTGGCTTGACTTATAATAATATAATATTTATATTGATACAAAATAAATAAACTAAGTAACTATTAACTAAAGCTTTACAGTATGTAATATTTAGATTATTACATTTTCTATTTTTGAAATAAGTAAATGTATCAGGGTTTATGCTGTTAAAATATGTGAATTATAACCATTGATAACTGAAGGGCGGCAAACATTATTGAGCAGTTATTGAGCTGGCTGGGAAACTGGCTGGGAAACTGGCTGGGATGGCTCAATCTGTAGCAAACTCTAATGCACATCTGTGTGAACCTTAAGAATCCTGATGTACAGCTACATCAGTTGGTTAGGGCGAAACAAGCAAGGTTGGGCAGATTGAGAGGGAAAATTGTTTACAAGAGCACAAAGCTCTTCATAGATCTAGCCACTTCATTTCAAAGTGCACCAGATTGATTGATGCATTCATTTAAAAATACAAAAAAAATCTTCCGACGGGGAAAAGCCCCTGACCCCACTCCTGCTTTTCAAAACCATTCAGGGGAATGGATACACTGATGTTTTTCAAGAAATAGTTTCAGCATGTGATTTCGCCTTAAATTGCCATTAGCTGTTAGTGGTGTTGGTGCAGTCTGAATGCTACCTTAGGCTAACCAGCTATGTTATATACTTGGTAGCAGCATCCCATTGATAAAAGCAGAAGGTTAATTACTGAGCCGCAGCATGTCTAAATATAGGGACTGAAAATGTCATCTTTGTTTGTCTGTTGACAGTGAGGAGACAGGAGAGAAAGAGGGAAGTATGACATGCAACATAGGGTCCTAGGCTGAACCGCGGACATTACAGGGTTTTGGCATGCGCTGTAAAAACTCAGCTACCAGGACACTAAAAATGTTCATTTTTTAAACAATTGTGTCAAAATTATTTATGTCACAGCTTTAGTATGTTGCAGAGCAGTAAACTGCCCTAGCAGGTGTTACCAAATTCCCTCAAACTGAGTCCTCTGTGCCTTTGGAGTCATCTCAGTAAATCTCACTAAGTCTGTCAGCAGGCAGACCAACCAAAAGGCAGAGACCAGACCAAGCATCTCATTCACTGTAAGATAATGCAATATGCTGAACAGATTGTGGACCAGTGCTCCACTGAGCAGCAGCACGGGAAACAGCAGCCACTGAGAACAGAGGATTAGTCACTTGTATGCCACAACCCAGGAGAGCTGTTAGTGCTGGAGAGATTACACTCAAACATATGGCGTTTAAGCACTTACCCTTCACCGGTCACTCCTCATTTGCACCACAACTTAGACATACACACCCAAGCAACCACAAGGCATTACCCTCAGGGCTCCAGACCCCCCCCCCCCGGGCCCGCAAAAGCCTTGCATTCACCGCATGGCATAAGTTTGTGGTAGTTTTGTTAAGTATTTTGCAGGTTTCAACTTTCTTCTGCCCGTCTTCACAACATGGTGCTGGTGAGACACATTTCACGGTCACAACTTACTGGGAGTTTACTTCCAAACACTATCCGTTTCTATTAAAGCCATGTCACCAATAACATAAATCTCCCCAAAACATTGAAATAGTAATTAACAAAATAAATTGGATCAATATTCATATGACTGAAGAGCTCCATGCTATACAGGCAGATATAGAGAATGGAGGGCCCACAGGCCTCTAAGTGTCCTCCACAGATGTATCTAAGCCAGCTGAATACAAAGGTATACGACTTGTTGGTGTGAGTGCTTTGATACAGAAAGAGCCATCGTCCTTACTTTGAAATATTTTAGCATCAGTAGATTTGTGTCAGTGTGATTGTAAAATGTAAAGTTTGACTATTTAGTTTCCACGTTTATAGCTGGTGCTCAGTGCATTAGAAAGCTCTGAATTATTAGTTTCCAGTGATCCAAAGCATGGTATTGTAGACTGACGAGAAAATGATCCTGAATCTTTTGAACACATCACTCTTTATATTTGTGAAGGTTAAAATTTGTATGAATTTAGTGTTAAAATACTTCACAATAAGTTTGAACATACAGATTAACGGATTCTGAAAGCTGAAGACTTCCTGTTTTTAAAACAGTGTACCATGCATAACTTCTATAAATAGACATCTTTCATCACTACTTTTGGTTACTATACCACAGGGGTGAGCCCAGTATTGGGTCCATCAGGCTTCATTTGTGTTTAATCAATACATCACACATCTAACATGGGGCCAGAGAGTGTTCCAGCTCAGAACTGTACACATTTAACATTTTTGTCAGAGAAGTGAGAGACGCTGTGCACATTTACGCACAAGGAACAGCAGTCTTACTTCACTAATTATTTCAAAAGCTAAAAGTTTAGTTGTGTTTCCTCCGTTAAGTTAACTACAATTAACCACGATATTTGCTGCAGTGACAATACAGCACGCATGGAAACGTTTACAATTACTGAAAGCAGTTTTGCTTATCCTTAAAGTAAAAGCCTACAGAGACTATTAGATCTCTAAATCTGAGAAAATCAATCAGTAAGGTGGGTGGCAGGTGGATGATTTATGCATTCACGTGTATTTGAATGGCTTTAGAGTCGATCAGCGCATCTCTAGTAGGAAAGTAGGAATCAATAGGGGCCCAGGATCTAATTTCTATCTTTAAATTAAATTGTAGATATTCTGGTGAGTGATAAAAACACCTTTTTACTTTGTTGATAACATCAGTATAACACTTCAGTCTCCCTTGCTAGACTGCAGCATATTTACAGCACGTTGCTCTATTGGGAGGCATCTAGAGTTCACTGTGCCAATCCTCCTGGTTACTGCTGCTAAAGTGCCTCTGAGGTCAGCCTAACAGGAAGTTTTGTGTCAAGGTTGTCTCAGAAGCATATGGCCGTGGAGGCTTGCTCCTTCTTACACAGCATATGGTAGCTGGACCAGTAGGCCCTTTCCCCAGACCAGCAGGGGATTATGAGTCAGGCATTGCCTACAGGCGATTCTGTGGAACCGGCTGCACGAGTTGAATTTAGACCTTTTTTTCTTGTTGCAGGATGTCAGGGCAGAGTGCCATTATGAAACATTAACATGTAAAATATGGTGGGTTCATAATAATATTGTTCAGGTCCTGAAGAGTACTACTCCTCCTGGCATTAGGGTTATCTCTGCTTTGACTGGAGACTTTCTGAGAATTCACAAAGACTTCTTGTGTTACAAATTGTGGCCATAGATTTTGAATACATGGACAGGCAGGGAGAGACTAATTAAAGACACCATTGAGTTGCGTTATGGGAAATGTAGGAGCAAGGATTTTTGAAACTTGACCCATACTACAGTTTAAAAGTCAACATATACCCCCTAATACTAAATAGTTGCAGTAGTCCTTTAGTTCATAGTATGACAAATCAAAATATCTGGAAATGTATGTTCAATGTTATACTGTGGACAGCACACGGTCCTGATATGATGTCTAATGAACTAACCATCAATTCTTCAATTCATCAGCACCACTTGGTGAAAATACAGTTTTCATCTCACATAACACAAATAATGACTATTATGTCAAGCGTTATTTTCTAACAGCAAACACTGCGATGAAAAGAAGATACTGCTGCCTGGCACTAGCATACTTCCCTCTCAATTTTCTTTTCCTGTATTTAACATACTTTTGGGGGAATCATGATGTTTTTAATGGGAGTAGAAGTGCTGGCTTATGACTTGTGCCAGGCTTAATGGTAGACCTACCAGGTATTAATCAATCAAACAAATTAAAGTCCAAATATGTTAGAATGTATTGACTTAGTTAAATATGTTACAGAGGCTGATGATTAATCCGGCCTACCACGTAGGCCAAGAGCTGTTCTGAAGCTATGTCATAAAGAATTCAAACACATAAATCTAAATGAATGATGGCTGAATGACTCACCCACAGGGCGGCAGAGAAGTGGATGTGGAGAGCTCATTCTGAATGGTCACATCAGCTCCTGGGAACACACAGATCACCTCATTGAAGACAGTTCAATTATTAACAGTTGTGACTTGTTAAAACAGTTTAGTTTTAGATTAAACACGACTGTAACTGCTTAAACATAAATTCAAAAATGCAATTAAACCCGTTTTCATAGATTTCAGTTGTCATTATTGGCTGTCGAGACCTCTGCTGCAATTAGAATTCAAGGAACCTATACAACCAGCCCATAACCAAAAAGGCAACCCAGGTCTATAATGACCCAACCCACCCCTTCACTCTTCATTCCAGAGAAGTCACAAGAAGTAATTTGTGCCCTCTGCTGTGGTCATCCTTAACACAACTATTGAACCTGAAGACTTATCATACAGAGGAAATAACTTAAGTCAAAAAATTAGGATTCCAAAAGATGTTTGAAAGAAAAATTCAAAACATACATTACAATGACATAATCGTGTACCAATTGTACCAATATGATAAAACTAATAATTGTAAAGGATTTCTTCTCGTTTTAGAAAAGTCAGATTGCTCACATATGCATATTGTCACACCCAGGTAGCTAGATAACTAGAGCACATCCTACGTTGGGATCACATCAGCACCGACGCCAAATCGGGCCAGAGGAGTAAAGTAAAGTATTTCCCCGCTTCCTACCTCCCTAAATCCAAAGCCCTGACTCTGAACACACCCATATTCAAACTCCACCTTCATTTTGACCTCAACTACACACCTGAAAAGGTTCTTGACTGCGTCTTGCACAGCTGTGACTCTATTGCATTGACCAAACCTGTCCTCAGACAGACAGAAATAAGTATTCATACCCTCTTCTGTGGTGGTTCCCGCTACAGTAGGTTTCTCCAGGACCACATTGTGTTGACTCACACACAGACTCAAAAGGTGAAAACATCACCCGCCACACGCTGTCTCAGCTGGTAATGACAGGTAGAGGTTTGGGAAACCTGTGTTATAGCTGTATTTTGCTGCATTCTCCCTGAGGCAAAAAGTGAGTATTACATTCCTTTACAGCACATCCAGACATGCTCTTTCCCTGATGGTTACTCAACCGAATGGCGAGCCACTTAAACACGAAACCATAGCTTTTGATAATTCTCAAAACTAAGTAATAGGACCCAAAATAATTTTCTATTCAGACATAAAAATATGTATTTAATATGGCAAAGACCTGTTCGTCCCACCACAACATGAACACTGACCTTTCAATACTAGAAGTCTTGTTTGAAATTAGCATCACATAAAAGACCCAGGGAATAACAAACTCTTGTTGAAAGATTGATGAATAATTCAGCAGGCGGTATGGAAAAACAGCCCTGGGCCGTGGGCCTGGCAGCTGAATGGACAAAAGCAGAGCGAGAGGGAGGGAGCTCTGCTGTCAGCTGTGATGAGAAGACTGCCTCTGATTGTCGAGATGAGTGATCTACTGACTCCCACTGTTATGGCAGCATTCAGTTGAAGCCAAGATTATGCCCCATTGGCTTCTCGCCGGGGTTTCAGGGTCGAGAACAGGTATAAGATAAAGATAAAGAGATAAAGATGTTAACATTGTCATTGTAGTGATACAACGTTTGGTAGCCCTCAAGCCAGCCAGCAGCAGCGAACAACAAACACAATAACAACAATATACAAGATTAAAAATACACAAAAGGAATGAAAACTTTACTATGTACAGCAGGTGAGTATTTACAATTTGTGCAAACAGTGCAGTGTAAACATTTGTTTTGGCAGTGCAAACAGATTATAAAGTGTATCAGTGGAATTTTCAGCAGCTTGATGGGGGGGGGAGAAGGTATGAGGTCGTGTGTGACTACAGTCTTTAAAAAAAATGCTCTCAGTTAAACAGTAAACTAAAGTAGTCTCACGTGAGTGCTAACTGTCAGAATAGCAGAACCTCATCAGCTGACTGCGGTCAAGCCAGCCGCCGCTGTATTCGGAGTGTGCGATTGCTCCAATACTTACGGTAATGCAATGGAATATATATATCAGCCTTTTTCTCAAACTTTGATGTGGGATAAAAACTATTTCTTCTATAAGTAGTTTATGAGTCTAATATTTTTGGACAGAGTACTTCTTGGACTAATTGCACAAATAATATGAAGTATTTTTACTGTGTAACCAGGCAAACCCGAGAGGCGGCTGTCTTGACCGCAGTGTCAGCTGTTATCACAGAAACAAGTCCAGCTGCTGAGATTCAGTGGACTTTGCCCTTGGCAGGTTCCTGCACACACTCCCGCCAGGTCTTCCTGGAGCAGAACCAACTGTAGTGGACACACCTCGACATAATAAACCTGCAATGTCAAATGTCAAATGCACTCACGAAGCAGGATTGGTCTATGTTGGTTTTTCACAGCAGGTCATGCAGTCTGTCCTGTTGCTGTCACCTCTGTCTCAATGTAATGTAGTCTCATGTGGAAACAATTTGTGGTCTGTTTTTCTTACATTATGAACTATATTTACATATAAACTCTAAAAAAGAAAAAAACAGTTGACAATAGACTACACTTTACTATGATGAATATATCTCTATATATATGTGTGCATGTAAGATGTATAGAGACCAGCCCACTGACAGCCCTCACAGGGTCTTCATGCAGGGCACTCACTCCTCCATGGTTCTAATAACTAATAATGACTAATAATCCATGTTCACTGTGTCACTCACCTGCCGTCTGGAGGTCACCACCCAGCTTATGAATAAACTGAACATAGGATCCGAGCGTCTCCGTCTGTGACCATCTGTTCTGACGCTCCAGTAGCTCACCTCCTCCGGTCCCCGCTAGCACGGCCGTCCCGCAGGCAGCTTCCCGGCACTCCTACTTCCAAAAAACCTGGAGCTTTGGTTTGACACAGACTCGTGTGAAACTCTTTCTTTCCGGGGTTTTCCTGTTGTGTTTCCCTCTCTCTCTCTCTCTCTCCTCCTCCTCCTCCTCCTCTTCCTCTCCCGGTCCCGCTCTCCCGCTGCAGAGAGTAGCCGGTTGAACTTTTTGGGGCGGAGATTGATTTTATAGGCTTCCCCCTCACACTGTCGGTGTGTAGGCTGAGCTCACCGTTATTTCATACCACATGTTCATAGGTTTAGGTGTGTACATATATATATATTATATATATTATATTTATATTTATATTTATATGTATTGCCTGGTTTATAAGAGAGCTGTGAGCACTCTACTGTAGTCCTGCCTACTGTCAGTCACCAGGTCCTTCTTGTCTGTACGCTGTACATTCAGCGCTCACCGACATAAACATGGCGGCGCTGTAGAGTAACCATGATTAGCACCGGTAACTAAGTCGTTGTTAGTGTGTTTCCGTAAATTCTATACATAAACAGAAGCAGTCTGTCTTTGGTTTGTTGTGTAGCCATCAGACGAACCAACAAGAAAAGTTTACATTTGATGTTAAATGACTTAAACCATGGCCCGTTGGATAAATGTATATCTTTTGACATTTCATTAGGATAAAAAAAAAAAGTCCCACTCAGTAGGCCCATACGGTTTGGATTAGGACTAGAGGCCTACTTATCAATAACTAAATCCAGTTTAGAAGCACAGGTTGGCCGCGGAGGCTCTTCACTGCATCAGAATGAACGCTAGATGGCGACGTTTGCTCCTTTTCTCTCCTGTGGTCCAGAGGTTGCTGGTGATATGTTGTTACTCCATTACTAGTCCTGCATTCAGAACATTGTCCTGCTTAAGGCGGCTTTAATCCATTTTTATTTTTTTAAATAAAACACAGTATCAGCTGATAATGTGGGAGGGGGTGCTGGTAGTATTGGACCTATGGAGAACAAACACCTGAATCCTCAGCCATTGTTGCCAGAGCCTCAATCCTGCCCAGTCTAAATAAAAATGGCACAATGTTTACCACACATGATGACTGACAATGTTCTCTGATGTTGAATTTTGAATGTTGGTCCACATTGCCAAGAAGATCAAGATCTACAACGGTGGAAGAGTACCAGCAGATCTACGATGTAGTGGTAGAAGACATGCTGAGGTATGTTTCAGTCAGAAGCTTTAACCACCCAACTGCTGCCCCAGGCTCAACCTGCAGACTCTTCAATTGTACCAACAAACCCAAACTGAACACAACTATTAAAATAATACTTTTAAAATATAAAACTTACTGTAAAAGGTCAGAAATTGTATTTTTACTTTGGAACCATTTTGAACTTTGAACTCTGGAACCATTAAACCTAGTCGTTCAGAAAGGTTGTTAGCTCCCAGCGTGCATGTGTATTGTGTGCACACATTAATGGACAATAGACTTTGCGTTGGACTGTGTGTCGCTGCAAACTAGTTGGTAATGTTAATCTCAGGGTTGCTACGGAGTTCTTCTAAAGGTGTACAGGGACCTATTATTTCATTTACACACAAATCAAATGATCAAGTTCTTTATAAATGAAATATTTATTAGACAAACTGCAAAACTAAACTACTAAACAGAAAATAAACAGAAAAAAGGGAAAGGATAAAGATTAGGATGAAGAGTACACTGAATAATAAACCACAACTACTCGTCATTGAATGATTAATCAACTTCATATTTTGACGTTTTACATTCAATTTAGTTCAAATGATTTAGGCACCGTTATAAGATATTTATATCTAAGATTATTTTATAACGTGACTTAAATTTACTTGGTCTAGGAACATCAAATTTGTTTACATCTGCTCATCTCATTTGTTCTTATGAGTATGGTCAGTGTGAGACCATATCACATCCATAACACTGGACTTGTTCCACTGAAACACTAGAACCTGACTATATTTGATCTAATTAGATTTGTGTGATGCTTATTATTATTCCTGTTATCACCTATTATGTATTGGTGTTACTTCCATTATAATAGTTTCACACCTGTGCCACCTGTTTTTCCTGAATGTCAAGATGACCCATTACTCGTGCAGACTGGAATCAGCAGCATTCACAAATCAAAGAGATCTGCAAACTATATTGAGAATTCTTTTCACAATAAAATGGTAATTTAGTCCACTATAGTGGACAGGATGTAAAAAAAATAAAAATACAACTAAATGTAAATTGTAAGATTTTAACCTAAAATAGTTTCAGCTGATAGATCTCTATAGGCTTATCACCACCAAAGACTCTTTTTCACATCATCACATGCTTTTTCATTTAATTTGATTCAATGCATTTCGTAATTTAATCAAATTTATTTATTAGTTTGATTTATTTCATTCAGTTTTTTTGTTTAAGAAAGATTCATTTTTATAAAAGTTTGATGGAATTTGTATTGATGTTTTTATTTACACAGCAGTTTTTTATTTCATGTTATCTTTCACCTCAGCAGCATTTTTTTAAATAATATCAGTAATATCTTTATTATATACATAGAAATATGATAAATGAGATATAATAATACATTTGTTTTACTGGCTAAATCTGGTTGCAGTTGGGAAAGGGACAAAGGGCATAAAACTTGACATGAAATAAAGATGTCATTGGGGAAAATGTAATTGTGGAATAAAATAAGATTAAAAAATGTTTTATTCGAATTAAAAATGCCTATGATGAAGTGACAATGATAATAGAATTCAATAGAATTCAAATATGAAAACGAACATGAAAAGCTCCACATGAGGGTGCTCTGTGATAAAAAAAAAAATCTTCAAGTGCTGGTTCTCCACAAAAAGCCACAGCTTGGAGGTAAAATGAAAAAGGAATACCAATTATTTTAGTCTTATAAGGTACAGCTTGTTCAAGATGTATTTTATATAACTTATGAACTTATAACTTATATTGTTGACAATTGTACAATTATTTCGACCACTCTTCTTCAGGTTAACACTTATTCCAGAGAGAGTGACCTTGACGGTCGTACAGTTAGAGAATGAATCCTGCTGGGGAACTACTTTGATAGATCTCTACAGAACAGATTCAAGTTTTCCACATAGTCTGATACGGTAACCTAACTCTCATTGATAAGATATCACCGGGATCCAACTGTTGTCAGCAGCCCCTCAACACTCTGTTCTGTCCTGCACGTTTCCAAAAGCATTAAAAACTCAGGTCAGCTGCTTTACTTCAGCAGCTGTGTGGTTGGTTCCTTCCATCAGGTGAAATGCTTCACTGGTATATTACCCGAGTCTAATTGATCTCCATTATCTCCATAGCGTAACTGGACAGAACAGTGTGACAATACCTTTGTCACAACTGTAACCCACAGTGACGTCTCCTTCTTGCTGCCTGTCAAATGCATTTAGACAACAATAGTCACTGGGTGAATCACAGCCTTATTTCCTGCATGAATCACTTCGTTCTTCTCTCAACTATCTATGTGTATATGACAGCAAGTTAGAAGCATTACATGAAGTTAGCTTCTGTGCGTCCATCCTTTTTCTATTCCTGATTATCCATGCTTATTTTGAAAGATGTGGTTAGAAGGATGAAACCTCCTGAAATGATAATCAGCCCTCTCTTTACTTTTTTATTTTACATGTACTAACTCAACTTAATTAAGTAACACTAGACTGAAAGCTAGGTTTCCATGAATCGTTGTGGTACCTGGACCGTAGTCGTGCCTCCTGCTGTGAGCCGACTGACACCCACTGCTACTTCGATTATTATTATTAATCACATTACTATCCCTATTTTCATAACTATAATTCTACTGTAATAATTGCTGCTGTTATTATAAGTAGTCTTATTATATGAATCATTTATGTCATATACATTGAATGTGTTGTAACTCTGTTATGCTGTTCATTCTGTACACATGACATCTATTGCATTCTGTCCATCCTGGGAGAAGGATCCCTCCTCTGTCGCTCTCCCATAGGTTTCTTCCTTTTTTCTCCCTGTTAAAGGGGTTTTTAGGGGAGTTTTTCCTGTGCCGATGTGAGGGAAGGACAGAGGATGTCGTATGTGTACAGATTGTAAAGCCCTCTGAGGCAAATTTGTAATTTGTGATTCTGGGCTATACAAAATAAACTGAATTGAATTGAATTGAAATATCTCAACAAATGTTGGATGAATGTACATATATTCATGGTTCCCAGAGAATGTATCCTAATGACTTTGGTGATCCCATGAATGTCAATCCAGTGGATCAAATCAAATATGATCAAATATGGCAGCGGCTGAGGAATTCTGAATACACAAAGACAATATCAAAGTAAAACAAAACTGAAATGATATAGTATTACATTTTCTTCTACAAATATGAAGCCAATCTGCATCAGTTAAAATTAAAATTTGTTCAATGACTTGCCCCTTGGCTGCTTGGCAATTCTGAATTCACAAGTTTTTAGGCAAAGAAGACAAAAAAAACGACTGTATTCTACAAATGAAAAAAGAGTTTATTTATTTACTTGTTAGCATTCCCCCCGCACTTTAGTAGTGAACTCATCTCCTTTAGGGCTTTAATGTTACAAGGTGTATAATGGACTCTATAGATCATTCATAACATAGTTGAGAAGCAGCCCATCTGTGACTTCAAATAGACAAATACATACAAGATACACACACAGCTGAACTGTGACTAATGCAAAATAATACATATGCAATCTCTTTGGCTGTGTCCTCAGTTGGAGATCAAACTATAATCCAACCTGCATCCCAGGAAACGGTCCGACTACCCTGAAGGGAAAACGACACAAAAAAGGAACAGGATTTGTAATAAACAACTGGTCATGTAGTGTGGATCAGATTTATGCATATTTGTTTAATGTTAGTAGCCTCTAGAGGCTGGAGTGTTCATCATATTCCACAGTTAGAGAGTAAAAACAACATACTGCTGATTCTAAAATCTCCATCTCATATCTGTGTGTTATTTACAGAGCTGGACTCAAGGCACCTAACCAGCACAAGCCTTTGACCGCTATGTTTCAGAATCTTTAATCTAAATCAGGATTCCATTTCCTGCTGCAGCCTTACCTCTTCCATTGTTGCATCCCAGACCGCTGGCATTTCCTATTCGATCCATCCTGGCTCCAAAGCAGCCCGAGGTCCGTTTCCTGGCGGTCAACAGCAGGTCCTGCAGACGGCTCCTCTGACTCGGGGTCCTGCTGTGGCCCTCGGCTGGTAATTGGGATCTTTCTGATATCAAAGGTTCTTGATCCCCCTCCTGGTCCAGGTTCCATCCCCTGCTGGCCTGGCTGTTTTCAGGCTGCTGGTTTGTCCCTTCGTAATCAGCTTCAGAGTCCTCCTCCTGGGCCGCATCAGCCAGAGTCTCCTCAAAGCGCTCAAGTAAAGACTGGTGTTGAGAGTTGAAGATGGGTTTACACTCAAAACTCAAACTGGTTACATTCATACTGGTTAAGTTAGTTGACAAAGGAAACACATGCTGATAGGAAACCGTAAGCCTTCTAGTGAACCTGTGAACTTGGCTGGTGTTTGTGGTGGTAACGTTGATGGTGTTGTTAAAGGTTGCTAGAAAAGGAATGGTTTGAAAGAAAAGTAGAAGTTAATAGTTCAAAAGTTTTTATACTAGAATTGCAAGCAAGTATAATGCAGTCCAAGCACCCTGACGCAATTCAGACCTTGAGGCTGACCGACCCAAGGAGATAAGCGGGGAGTATCACTGAGTAGGGCTTTAACAGGTGATTTAATTCACATTGTTGGCTCGGGTAGGTTCAGAGGTGCCTGGAACTGATCCGCCTTGGACCAGGAGTCTGTGCCTGCACCAAACCTACTCTCAATAAATCTTTATGTACCACATTTATAAATGAGAAAGTGGAAAAGACTCAATGTTTCATACAAATCTAAGCCTCACTTCACTGACATCACACCTTTTAATGCTTTAATCCTCTTGAACTATAAGTAGCTATTGTAGTGCAGCTTACTGATGTAAATGTATCGCCACACAGGCATGTGCAAGACACCACGTGTGTGTTTAACATAGGTGGTGCTCATATGGAATCAACCACATACGTATACTGTTGAGTAAGGTTATGTCCCAAACTAGAATTTTTGAAATGAGAATTCCATATTTCTGGAACATAAAGAAAAACCTGTATGTCCCAGTTGCACTATATAATATGGTATGTAGTGTTGATGGAGTAACTCATCTACCTGTTTAATGTGCATTTGTAATTTTTGCAAATAAAAACCTAAGCGGAAACGGCATAAATTTGAGCAAAAGTCCAAATAACGCAGAAACATTTTTGGTTCGGCTCAGGTGGAATTGTTGGTGTATTGAAAAAAATGTGACAAACAGCAATGGAAACAGACTTAACAAGTAATTCATGACATGCATGAAGCTTCCTTGACAGCGGATGAAACATCAGACCTTTCTAACATACTACGTGAAACAAACGCTCTTTCTCATCGTGCCTCTTCTTCTGCAACGGTTTTATGGCACTGAGAAAATCTGCGCTACCTGCAGTTTATCTCGATCAAGTTTATCCTGATAAAACGCACATTAACAATTTCTGCTGCTGGAGTGGATAAGTATGTTTCGTACAAAATACCTGTGTTACACAGGGTTAGTGTTAGGTTAGGTTTGGGTTAGGGGTTAGATTAAGGGTTGCATCTTTGTTCGCAGACCAACCCTATGAATCGTGCATTTAGGATTTGTATCTTGATTCCTAGGAAAAACCTTCAAATTTATATATTACAGTTTTGTGATTTCTCAGGCAGACTTGGAATGAGGATGGAAATGACAAGCGTTAATTATTTTAAAGGAAACTTTGAGTACTAAGATCTACTTATTGTCTTGTTATTAATGTTATCAGTAACATTGGTAGGAGTAGTGTTGGTGGTAGTAGCTGTAGTAGTATTAACAGTACATTTATTTCTTTTTCTTTTTCCATGTTTTTTGCACACACACACCAACATCCAATCAACAAGCAACTGACACCTCCTTCTTATCTTGTTCTCTGACTTTCCTTGTGTTGTTTCTGACTTTTGTCTTGCAATAAATAAATAAAACTGCAAAGTATTGAAGAAAAATATTGAATGTAAAAATATTGTAATCACAGTTGAGAAATGTTAAAGTTATTGATCGCGTACTGCAAGATTGTCCTGGAAAGAGGACATGACCTCAGTGTCCTTGGTGGGAGCTACAACCGTGCAGTCCCAGGCAGAAATCTCTGAACAAATAGATCTCAAACTATCTACGTAATCAGAAACCACAAGTTAAGTAATAAATTAGATTTTCTTTTTTTTTTAAAGATGTAACAGTGTGGAATTTTTGGACACATTGTGGATGAACACAACATCTCCAACAACTCCTGTAGAGCATGTTCTCACCTTTGACCGTGTTATTGTTAACCAACTCCCTGTCTTTAATTCAGTCTTCACACAAACAGGCGTGATGACTGAAGGTGGTGGTTTCTTACCTTGATCTGAGCCAGCTCACTGGTAGAGGAGGGCCTTCCCAGTATGTGGCTGCTAACCAGCGTGTGGTGACACAGCAGGGCCAGCAGGCCCCACAGGACCGCAGTCCCCATGTTATCCTTCTTCTGAGACTACTGATATGATTGCCTGCCCTGCACGATTTTATATACACGCCAACACACATACACACACATACACTCGTCACGCAACAGACAGTCAGTGTCGGTGGCTCATCGTTTTGTAGATCGCCTCAAGTACATTCTGACACCTCAGCATGATAAGGCAGCTGGTCAGATGTCCCTTTAAGTGGTGCTTGGTGGTAGGTGTCGTGTGTGTGCGTGTGTGTGTGTGTGTGTGTGTGTGTGTGTGTGTGTGTGTGTGTGTGTGTGTGTGTGTGTGTGTGTGTGTGTGTGTGTGTGTGTGTGTGTGTGTGTGTGTGTGTGTGTGTGTGTGTGTGTGTGTGTGTGTGTGTGTGTGTGTGTGTGTGTGTGTGTGTGTGTGTGTACAGTATATGTGTCTGTGTATCATCACGCTTACCAGCCAGCAGTGGCATGACCTCAGGAGCCATCTTGGAGCTCTGAGCTCAGACGTGGTGTGTATTGATAGGAATGCAGCATCCATCATGCAAATATTTACCACTGTCTACACTCCTAAGCCTGAGAAATACCATAGTAGGTTAAAACGGATGCTCCTGCTGGGCTACATGGAGGCTACATGGTGTAGATTAGGAGAGGAAGGAACCAATGTCATCATCAATTTAAGACATTCACGCTACATTATATGTCAGATTTTTTATTCATGAATTGACTGGTTTGGGGTTATGGTTCAGTCTATGAGGCAGGGTTTAGCTGTTTGTAAAATTGCATATCTGTTATGCTCATTTGAATGCTGGCAGTACAGAAAAACATTACTGGGCTATTTCCACAAAACCCAGTAAAGATGAATTAGGAGTAGATGATGTCAAATATTAAAACAATTGTTGGACATTTTATAAAATAATCTACTTCTCTTTCTTAATACTATTGAGATGAAAAGATGGATACAGAGTTACCCCTATGTTTCCAAAGTCCTCTTTGTAAGAGATTGGTAAAGGCTGTCATAGCAGTTCAAAATGACCAAAGGATCAAGGGAGATAGAGTTGGTTGATGATGTAGGGACTACAGATGAAAAATAGCCTCTTGGCTAACTCTGGTACATTTACAGAAATGTTTTATTCAGTCACTGCTGAGACATCAATTTCTAAAGGAAAGAAAAGTATAAAATCAGTAGGCTATGGGCTGTAGGTGGGTAATTTCAACATGACTTCCAATGAGAAACATACACATTGGACCCATGGAAAAAACATTGCTGAGGACATAAATCATTTGAAAGGTTTCCTAATGTGTCATCTTGGGAGGATATTGAGCTGGGGATCATAGGACCCTGGAAGCGTTGATACAACTCTCGTGTCTGTATTAAGTATGGAGCTAGAGCCACAAAGCAATTAGCTCAACTGAGCATAAAGACCTGCAGCCGCTAGGTTGGTTTCCTCGAATGTTCAAAATACATCTGCCAACATCTAATTTGTCAAACAGAAATGTTAACTATTTGTGGTTAAACAAACAGTTAGGGTCTGGAGATCTTTCTTAGCGAACAGTGTCTGGAGAGCAAATCTAAGCTAATCAACTTCTGTGGATGTACTTTCATATTAACACACAGACATGGGATTGACAATAATGTTCTCATCTCGCTCTCGCCAAGAAAAGTAACAAATGTATTTCCCCCAAAAAGTTGAACCACATTTTACATTTTACAGCTCTCGTAATAACAAGAGAGTAAGTTGACCAATGGATGAACTGCTAATATCAAATCTCAGGCCATGGACATGAACCGAAGACCTGGAGTTCTAAGAGTCATGGAAAGTTTAAACGTCTACGGCTGAGCAAACTCTATCTGCGGACGGAGATCATATGATGGTTAAAAGCTCGGGAACAAAAATGTAAGTGGGCCTTGAGTGGATATCGTTTGTCAGTGATTTTCACTGATAAATACATTCATACTTGATCTGTCTGAATGAGTGGAAACAGTTCAATATATATGTTCTCATAGATATAGATATTTTACAAAAGTCAGCTATGGAATTAGCCGATGCTCGCCTACATTACGACTAACACACTGGTAATTGCAGTTCTTAACTCAAGGTCCCCTTACAAGATTTCTCCACGAATATTCAGGAGTGAACTTTTTTTAATCTCTGTTATTGGTGGGGTCTTGGATGTCTGAAAGTGTCTTACTTGGATTGCATATCACAAGTGAGACACAAAGGTGCGTACGTGATACTGAAGCGTCCAGTCCGTTCAGTCCACACAGAGTCCAACCTACATGTTGAGCTGTCAGAGGCAGCTGAGAGGACAGGGCCCAGCTCAACTTTGTCGGTTTCAGTTTATTTACATAAAAAAAGATAGATGCTGATAGAAACCAGACCAGTTTGAGGGCTATCACTCATTGTCAGTCACCGTCTCAACAACAGAGTCACACCATCATGTGCAAGACGAATGAACCCTCTCCCATAAGAGTTATTACCAAGGATGCAACTATGGAGACTGTTCTAAGGATATGGTGTCATTGTGAGATGCAACTATGGAGACTGTTCTAAGGATATGGTGTATGTGCCAGTATCTTCTGTCATTGTGAGATGCAACTATGTTGAATTTAAGAAGTGTCCATTAAATGAATCATTGGATACATGAGATACATGAGTTGCATGTGAATCATTGGATTTATTCACATTATAGCCTGTGTGTGTGTGTGTGTGTGTGTGTGTGTGTGTGTGTGTGTGTGTGTGTGTGTGTGTGTGTGTGTGTGTGTGTGTGTGTGTGTGTGTGTGTGTGTGTGTGTGTGTGTGTGTGTGTGTGTTTGTGTGTGTGTGTGTGTGTGTGTGTGTGTGTGTGTGTGTGTGTGTGTGTGTGTGTGTGCGTGTGTGTGTGTTTGTGTGTGTGTGTGCATGTTGATGCTTCAGCAACACTCGGTTCAATGATTTGCAGTTGTAAACATTTATTAAAACATTCAACGGTACATAAAGAACAATCTTACATTATCTTAAATAAATAATACTTGTAAGCCACGAACAATATTCAATAAATATTAGTAAATAAATAGCGTTCAAATAAAAATGGTAGAGACGTTGCAGTTCCAGGACTGAGATGGTAAGACTTCATCTTTACTTTGGATCTGCAAGAGAGCAAGATAGCAACAACTCTGTTATTAATTCATATTTCTCGATTCATTTCATTACTAATACAAATGTGTATGAGGTAAATTCATGGTACACTAAACTTAACTATAGAATATGAAAATGAACACATTATAAGTAGGCGTAAACACAGGATGTGTGACTGTAACTCACTGTATCTGCCCACAGTGTTGCACCCCAGAGAGCTCATGGAGCCTATTCTGTCCATCCGTCGCCCGAAGCAGCCTGAGGACTTCCTGGACGAGTCGTTGCGGACGCTTTTCAGGTTCTTTGCTGAGAGAAACTCCCTGATCGCTGCCTCATCCAGTCTAGTTTGTAGCTGCTGTTCGTCTGAGGCCTCCTCTATTTCCAGGCTGTCCAGACTGTCCCTCCCTGCAGACACTCTCTGGTCCACATCAGGAACTGACTCCTCTAGAGTGTGAAGGAGCACCTGCAACATCCACATAAACATAAGTCAGGTTAACTCTTGCATATTTAAAATAAACATTTCATTTTTTCATTGTGGATTTACATTTACAGGACGGGCCTTCAAACATTTCTTGTAGCACTTTTAAGCATTGTGATGCATCAGAAGCAGATGTTAAGACCATGAGAAGCATGTGAGATCTTCTCTTGCAGTGTAGGCTCCACATAAACATTATTAATGTTAACTAAACGGCTGCAGCATTACTTATTTATTACATACTCATTACACTTGTTGTTATTTACTTAGAGCACCAATTTAACTTAATTTACCACACATGAGATCAAAGAGTCCCATTAAAACATATATGGTCCCCGAGGTCCATACAGGATGTTGCTGTTGAGTGATGATCTTCATACAACATATGAGTGGGATTACTGAAGTTAGATACTGTACAATAAATTAAAGCGCTTGCTTGTCTTGCTGTTGCAGATTTCCACAAGGACCCATGTCCTCTAGAACTCCAACTTTCCAAACCCAAGTTTCAGAATCATTCATTAGAGGACTCACCTTTAAGATGTCCATGTCAGTGTCAGTCAAGCCGGTGCTGATGGGATATGTGCTGGACAGCTGCAGGTGTAAGATGAGGAAGAGGCCACAGAGAGGAATGGAAGACAGATGCATGTTTCTCTGTGAGTTCCTGTTGGTCGTATCAATGGATGGATAGATGGATGGATGGATGCTCTTTGGCTTCTTTGCCTGGTAGCTGTTTGGATGTTGGAGCCTACAGCAGCAGCCTCTGCTCTTTTATACATAAGCTGGACACTCGTTGGTATGCCGGGAATTTGACGGGCATTCCAGACACCTGATTCTGATAACAGGAGCTGTCGGAAACTGCTCCTTTTAAAGCGCTGTCTCTTAGATATGGGGCATTCGTGTGACATAGCTGCTTCCGTTTGCTCCTTTGTTTGAGAAACATACTCCAACCCCCATGAACGCGTGACATTGTTGTCACTGAGCTACGGGAAGTAGTAAAGTAACAGAGCGAGTCACGGTGTTTCTAAATTGAGGGGTGTACGTGATTGTGGTGGGGTAGAGATCAGCCTTCAGTGGGAGGAACACAACTCAGACCAACACTCCACTCAAGGGTCTTTGAGAAGGATGCAAGGGCCCTACCAGCTCTCAGTGTCTGCTCAGTGGCAGGCTTTGACCTCTGACCTCTCTGTTGCGGGAAGCAAGAACACTGTGACGCCTCTCATTATGCATATTACAGTCTGCCTGTAGTGAAGCACCCACATGATCCCCCATTGCACTCCCCTCAGCTCCACAGAGCGGTTTGGCCTCTATCAGCTCATTGTTTTGGTTTTACAGTATTGGTTCAGACTCAGCGCTCTCATCATTCTGGTCTCCAGCAGCAGGCAGCTGTTTTCAGTGAAAAAGCTCTGATAAACCTTCCACACCTACCTACATACACCTGCCCAGCACCCACAGCAGACAGACCCAGTTAGAGACTAGCTGGTGAACATAGTGGACCTTGGTTTTTGAGGTTCCTATTTGAATCTGACCCAAAACCCTAAAACCTGTCAAAGTAATACATGTTACCTGCCCTGATTGTTTCTGGGATTTGGCCTTCTTTATTTGTGACATTAATGGAAACAGTGAATACTGTCCAAGCTGCCATAAGGACAGTGTACAGGAGTACTTAGCTCTTTAACTTAAGTACTAATACCACTATGTCCAAATACTTTACCTACATGTAAAAGTCCTGCATATAAAATTTGACTTCAGTAAGATATTATCAGCTAAATGTACTTAAAAAATCAATAATAAAATAGGCTGATATTAAATGATTCTCTCATGATTTCATACTGATGAATTGATACTGTTGTAGTTTTAACTACTCTTTACACAGTTGGTCAAGTGGTGGGGAAAGTGCTGCAACACATATCTGCTCTCATCTTTTGATATTATTAAATTAAAACCATGTGACAAGTTCAGGGGATAATTGTTTATTTGGTGGAACTGCTAACAATTCATGGAATCAGAAACATGACGAGGAGCTTCAACCAGACACAGTTTTTGTTTGTCTCAGAGGTCACGAGCCAAAAAAGATTATGAAGCACTGATTTTATTTATTTTACAAGCTTATCATGACTTATTTTGTATTTTACATCTTACAAGTATAATTGACAGATACTTGGAGTCGTAATCGAAAATGGACATATATAGTAGCATAAAATGGAAATAAAAGTAAAGTACAATACCTCAAATGTTTACTTAAGTACAGTGCTTGAGTAAAATAGTTAGTATGTTTTTAAACTTTTAAGAGTTTTTTTAAATGTAAGAATGAAGCTGTTGTGGGAACGTATTTCTTCTTATGCTTTATATTCAATTCAATTCAATTCAGTTTATTTTGTATAGCCCAGAATCACAAATTACAAATTTGCCTCAGAGGGCTTTACAATCTGTGCACATGCGACATCCTCTGTCCTTCCCTCACATCGGCACAGGAAAAACTCCCCTAAAAAACCCCTTTAACAGGGAGAAAAAAGGAAGAAACCTATGGGAGAACGACAGAGGAGGGATCCTTCTCCCAGGATGGACAGAATGCAATAGATGTCATGTGTACAGAATGATTATATGCCTTGTGAAATAATTAGATTTATCATTTATTATTTGTGACGTGGCGTTTGTGATCGTGCCTAAAACAAGCTTCAAGCAGAAATTTGTGCGTGCGTCATAGTTCTATACTGTTTTGATGATGTGTTCAGGTGTTTTGATGATGCCACGGTCGATGCATCATACCAAGTTAGTCGATCTCATGTTGTGAGGGATCCACTGTGGATCCACTGTGGAACCAGATCCTTCACTCCATGTCCCTGCAGTGTCAGGTACAGGTCGTTCGCTCCGATGCAGACTTCCATCGCCCCTCATTGTTATAGGACCGACATCTGCATGTTGCACCAGATGAAGGCTTTTATCTGCCAGAGACTCTGAAACCTCCATCAGCTTTTATTTACCGCGTGCATTTCTGGATTATTCACGGTTCATTGTCAAGACAGTCTGGTGCGTCTTGTATCAGAGCAGGTTGCCTTTCATAATTCCAGTATTCTTGTCACGGAAATCAGTCGTGTTCACGTCATTCATGTTACTCAACATTAACCTACTTATGCTAAAACACAAACTGTTACCGGATCGATTGTGTGTAACTGATCACATGTGAGAATAAAACAAAAAAATCGACAGAAACGCGTTGATGTTCAGACCGTCTGAACAAACCGCTTCAGATTGAACACATTACATAAAAGAAATCAATATGAATAAAATGCTTCCCCATCTAACACACCGTGGCCGGTTTATTTACCGTGCATACAACATGACAGCATTCCCTTTAGAAGTGAGCAAGCTGCTTTGAGTAGAGCCCAAAGGAGAAAGAAAAATTCAATCACAGACTCGGCTGTTATGCAAAATAATTATTTTACTGCAATACAAGGCAACTGTACTTTATCCAACATGAAAATAATAAATAATAAATACATTTCCAATAATTTATCATTTAATAGCTGAAAAGAGAAATGACAGTTCTGAGAGAGAGCTGTGGAGAGGAGAGACTTGAGGAGCCGTCCTTTAAAGTGTCAGTCAGAGCGGTGAGGAGCTGCTTCAACGGTCACACTGATGTGAGTGGAGAACCCCCGACTCATCCATCCTGTTGACCGAACAAAAGGCACGTCAACACACCGGGTTAAAGGGCACTTTGTTACATTTTCATATCTGCATTGGCCAAAAACTGCAGCTGCTGAGTAAAAGAGCCACTAAACCTCAGACTGATGCTCAATGATGAAGGTGCCCTTGGTGTCTCACTTCTAAAAAAAATATTTAAGCGTTATATGATTGCATTTTCATTTCAGGTAAATTCATGAACTCCCCCCTGAAACACACAAACTATTAATGGAGTATATTTATTGATTTTCAAACAATGTGCTTATTCTGTATATTCCTTAATGTGCCTCTCTGTAACACTTAATCATATATACCTTGGGCATGTGGACGCTGAAGTTTAACAAGATCTGCGTTATGCATGATGTATGAGATCAGTCTACCAGTTGTATCAATTAATCATATGGCTATATAATGTGCAATAATTCTATCAGAATTGTTTCAAAATCGTGTTTTCTTTCTTTTATTACCCCTCATATTCTGCCTCATATCTGCATGTTGTTCCTGTTATTCTACCACTGTTAACCAGTGTTAAAATGAAATAAAATGAAATTAAAATGAAATACAATGAAAATGAAATGTTAAAATGTTAAAATGAAAATGAAATACAGGAAGATATTACAGTTAATATCTTCCTGTATTTCATTAACACCTGTCATCCTTTCCATATGTTCTCATATTTGTCCACACCTTCAGGACTAAAGTGCTTCTGATCCATGTTATGTACAGAAAGAGTTCTCCTTTTTAATAATTCAAAGATGAATATTAAAGTAGATGATTTGAATAACACCTACCTTCAGCATCCGAGCCCGCTGAAGGAGCCGATCCTCTCTAGCCGGACACCGAAGCAGCTCCTCAGCCCGCCCTTCTTGCTCCGGCTCCACGAGCGCTTGGAGGTCCTCATGAGGTCTTTGAGGAGCCGCGCGAGGACGTTTTCTTTGGCCACCAGTGCGGAGTTGCTGGGGTCGGAGGAGTCCCACGGCTGCTGCTGCTCCTCTGGAGCTCCGAACAACGACTTGTCCGTGTCTCCATCCCTCCCCTGCACCTCCTTCTTCTCCTCCTCCTCTGAGGAGGAGTAATGTGGCGCGGTGTTGAGCTCCTCTTCTAAAAGCTGCTTCAAACTCTGCGGAGAAAAACAATTACACACAAGAGTTTCTGATACTGTTATCGAAACATGCAGTAATGAAAGACCACAGTGAACTCTACCTGGAACACACATTTATTAATATGTAAACTGACTTTTTATTTATTTATCATCACTGCATTGGCTTTGAATGTGTGGATGTGTGAGGCAGCTGGGAGGTGAACTCACCTGGAGGTCAGAGGCGGGGTTGGCTCCCACCAGGTCCGGCAGTAGCAGCAGAGATAAGCAGCAGACCAACATATGTGCGTTCATTTTTTTTTGGGGGGGGGGTTATTGGAATTACTCGGTCCGTCCCTGCTCCTGTTGTCTCGGGTCTGCCTGTAGCGAGGTGGCCAGGTGGCTCCTTTATACACGACCTGATTCCGTCACGAGGCCTGGGAAAATTAACGAGGTGTGACTAATGCTCCTGCACGTGGGAGTACGGCTAACATGACTGTTTGGAAACGGGGAGTGGGAGTGAGTGAGAGTGTGTTCACAGGTTCACTCTCCTCTCAGACCCAGGTATCTGAGGGTCGGTAGACAGCACATGCACTGCGGCTGCGCAAGGGCCGGAGTGGGGGTAGCTGGACCGTAATACCGTAATGCGCGTTTAGTTTACATGTAAAGTCAATGCACAGACGCGAATATTCGCTTCGCTTTTGGTGTGAACGCAGCATAAGACACCTACGTAGGCAGGGGGCTGAGACGACAATAAGGAACAAATAAAGACATTATATGTGATTGTCACTGTGATTTGCCAATTCATTTTCTCCTTCAAAAAAGCTGGACTATCTTTGTTCTTTTTCTTAAATAGTCAATCAATAGAAAGGGATGAAAACAAAATGATTGAATGCCTTTTTTATATTAACTATAAAAAACTATGTGTATATATATATATATAAACTATGGAAAATAAATCAAATCATATGAATTATTTCATGGTTGCTATTTTGTACATGCTTTTTTTGGTGTTTTGTCACATACAGTTCTCCAATGATGATTGCTGGGTATTATGTATGTTGATGTTGCCCAATTTCAAGTCTCTATTTGATGATGTGAGAAGACTGTACCATATACAGTGGTTAGTTTATCAAGACTGTCCGAGTGAGCAGTCATGTCTTTAAAAGCAGCAGTAAGTAACTGCTCAGAATCAGCCCAAGCAACCCCATCCTTTATTAGTTTACAGTTATGTAGTCATACCAGCACACAGAATGTTAAAATTAGCAAATTCTTCAGATTCCCAGATTATGTTCAGTGAGAATGTTTTTAGAATAATTTCTTTCTACAATATCAGTGCATGCATCTACAGAATGGTAAAGACAAAAAACCATGATAACAGGTAACTTAAAAAACAAATGTCATTTGTTGGTCTATAATGATTCGTGAAGTTCAGTCTGAATATTGGATAAGCTTCAAACCTACAAATGTAAATATGACAAAGCACAAGTGAACTGCTGATAATTCCTCTAAGTTTGGAGAAACTGTTGCTGTCACTTTTCTGAAGGGGCCAATGTGCACCTGCAAAGTCCAGAGGGGGGACTCAGAGGAGACTCAGATGTTTGTGTGTGAGTGTGTATGTGCTTGCCTCCACTGCCCTGTCATCTAGACAGGTACCAGAGGGTTGACGATGAGCGATTAGCCCTGGACCCGCTGTGTGGAGGTGGATGGTGGCTAATTGACATTTCACCAGCGCATCAACTGGAGGGCTATCATAGCAAATTGACTCAGACCTCAGGGCAGCGGTGAAAGCTCCACATGGAAAGGATCTGAGCTCCCCTAATTTAATCTGTCGGTCCCTTCATACAGTGACAGATGTGATACTGTCAGAAGGATGAAGCCAGAAATACCATGAGAACATAAGGTCAGGTTTTTTGTTTTTGAGCAGTGCAGTTGGATGTATCAAGATCCTTTATATAAATAAATGTTAAGTCACTATCTATCATGGAATAAGGAAACACAATGGTGACTGATGAAAGCCTTTGAATTAGCAGTTTTATTAGCTGCGTTACAGTAGCGACATTCAACAGAAAAGGGGAAAAAACAGTTTGGATGTCTGGAATGTGAGATACGGAAGCACACTGAAGTTAAAGTATCAGTGCAGCGTGAAAATACTTCCTTACAAGTGTAGAGCCCTGTATAAAAGTAATTACTAGATTAAAAGCCAAAACATTTGATCACCTAAATGCACTTAAGTATTAAAAGTGAAAGTGCTCAATGGGAAAGCAACTGTTGTAATATACCATTTGATGTACTGTTGAAAAGTTGAATCTATAACAATGCCTCACATATAATAAAATCATTATATGTTTTGCATGTAAAATCTTAGTTTGAAAAGTAAATGGTAACTATAGATCTTAAATTGTATAGTGTAGTTAAGTTCAATATTTCCTTCTGAAATATTGTACAGTTCTATAACGAAGTATGAGATGGAAATACACAAGCAAAGTACAAGTACATCAGAATTAAACTTAAGTACAGAACTTGAGGGAATGTAATTAGTTATATTCCACAACTGCAAATGTTGGTGGATTAGTTTGAATTAAGATATGTATATTTGTTTTCTTTACATAGGACTTAAAAGTCAGATATGATGTGGAAAGATTGTTTTTTGTATGATTGTTTTTAAGGTGCAATGTGTGAGAATTGACTATAATTTTTATCTGTTGATAATTAACGTTTTCACCAGGGTGGGAAGAGGTTTCAGCAGTTTTGTTGGATTTTGCATGTTTTTGCCCAGCTGTTGGTCAGTGGTTGGCTTTTATTTATTTTTTACTGATGACTGTAAATTAAATAGTGTGGACCCGGTAGAGGTGAAATGCTGCCCCCTATTTGTTTGGAGAATGTGGTTCAGGTCTTACACATTGCACCTTAAATGACAAATAAACTTAACATTGTTCTGAATGACATACATTTCCTTGAACTTCTGAGTTCCATACTGATGCTCTGTTTGGAGGACAGGTACTGAAAGTGTTTTATCAGTTGCCAGTATGGTGCACATTGCTCTGTAAGTCTCTACAGCTTCAGAAGGACTGAGCCATGCAGTTTGTTGGTTAATACTGGCTGACATTTAAACATCTTAACTGTCACTCAGATGAAGAATGTACAATCCCTCCTCTCACCGGTTCCCCTCCATTAAAGGCCTTAATTAGAACATGGGTGCCTCATCATCTAAACGATGGAGATTGCTGAACTGAGGCGAGGAACTCTGAAATGAGAGTCAGACATACTGCTGTCAGCCCTTAATGTCAAACAACACAGCAGTGCTACACAGGGTTGTCTTTCAGAAGGAACTCCCCACTGAAATAAATAAACTATGAGTCTGTTTGATAGAAATACTTGACTTCACAGATGATACAAATAACAAATTGTACTTTTTCTCTCAGTGATGACAATGTGGGAATCTCAATCCTGACTGAAATATTTGAACAAACACTGCATGGTTTGCCATGTTCAGACATTCATGGTCTCCAGAGGATAAATTACAATCATTACGGAGATCCTCTGATTTTTCCAGTTCTTTGATATGTGACCAAACACAGTGCATGTTATACTAAAGACAGTCCCATCAGCCCTAGCCACACTTGGAAAATGTTAGCATGCTAAGACACTAAACAGGACATTTTTGCACAAAAATAATTACTTTTTCTTCTGGAAGAAAGAGCAGAGACACATATAGAGACCCCCTATATGAACACTAAATGCATTAACAGTGCCGCCCTAGTATTTCAGCATAATAATCAGTAGAAAATCAAGTTGTATACAGTGTGTGGATTGAACTGTTGGCAATTACAATGTTGGTTTATAATGAAGGTGATTGATGCCTTTGATTCAGCATTTCCCGCTGAATCACTGGGTAAAGTTTGAAGCAGTGGCATAAACAGGACTTTGTGTCTTCAAGAGCGGCATTGACCTGAAGAGTTAAGAGTCTGTTAGCTGCACATTGATCAAACATCACTCTGGGGTAGGCATTGGTCTTGCAAAAGGCACTAGCATGCAAGGTCAAAGCAAACAGGAATGAATATTCATTAACATATTTTAGAGTTAAAGATTTATGAGAAAATATAAACAACACTAACTAAACATGACGTGAATAGAGCAGGTAAATATGGCCTTTGACCTGTGAAAGAAAGCAGTATCTGTCAGGTCAAAAGGCGTGTCATTCACAAAGCCTTCATTTAGTCCTCAGTTCATCACAACTCAGGCCTTAGGAGGCTTTCGGCTGACTGACTGTTTGGACGGTGCCCGGGCTGAATGTGGTTGGACAGAAAAAACTGGACAAGCACAGAAGTCATGTCAATCAAGGGCGATCAGTATTTACACATTTATATATATAGTATATTCAACAAATAAGTTACTACTATTATTATTACTAGTCACATTACTATTACTATTACCTGTACCATTAAGCATTTTAGCTTTACTTCCACCCTGAAGCCCTTTTTGCTTTCTCGCTCTGCAGGTTTCCATGAATCGTTGTGGTACCTGGACCGTAGTCGTGCCTCCTGCTGTGAGCCGACTGACACCCACTGCTACTTCGATTATTATTATTAGTCACATTACTATCCCTATTTTATTAACTATAATTCTACTGTAATAATTGCTGCTGTTATTATAAGTAGTCTTATTATATGAATCATTTATGTCTTATACATTGAATGTGTTGTATCTCTGTTATGCTGTTCATTCTGTACACATGACATCTATTGCATTCTGTCCATCCTGGGAGAAGGATCCCTCCTCTGTCGTTCTCCCATAGGTTTCTTCCTTTTTTCTCCCTGTTAAAGGGGTTTTTAGGGGAGTTTTTCCTGTGCCGATGTGAGGGAAGGACAGAGGATGTCGCATGTGCACAGATTGTAAAGCCCTCTGAGGCAAATTTGTAATTTGTGATTCTGGGCTATACAAAATAAACTGAATTGAATTGAAATTGAACTACACACAATCAACCTGGTTTACAGCAGCATTGGGCAGCTATTTTCAGGGAAAAAGCTCTGACCCACTGCACACTACCTGCCCATCAGCAAACATTAGCCGGACATAGAGCAGATAAAAAGGGTTGCTTCTGGAGTTGGTGGAGACCAAAAAGAGAGGTAAAAGTGAATGAACATTGGGCTTACATTCATCATGTTGCCAGAAACATGACTCTTAGACTTTTTTAAATCTACAAATCCAGGTGCTTACCATATTCAATATAAACTGATTAGCTTTTTTTTTTTCAGCCACTCAGCCACTTTAACCTGCAGAAGAAAGATCACAGATTCGAATTAGACGAATTATTCAAGCCGACATTCACTGTTTTCACCACCGCCAGACGAGAATCGGCTTGCAGTTTAATGCGCCGATTCAGAGTGAGTCAGTCAGCGTGACTAACCAGGAGAATTTCTGCCAAACAAGTCAGAAGGAACACACAAACCTGCAACAAGGTGATCTTAAGTAAGAGGCCTTTGTCTGGGCAGAGATTGATATTGGTGTGTTTGTAACCTTGTTGGCTTCTTTTAAGTTTAACTGTGCTGCTACCATGTTATTGTGTATTTTACGGACCGTTGAGTCCCATTCAGTGCTGTGTAACATAACTGTGGTGCTTGTTGCTGCTGTAATACTGCTGTTCTACACTACTGTGACTACTTTATGTGACTATGTCTTCCTTCCTGCTCCCCCTCTCTTTTATCTCTCTCCTCTGCCACTGAAAAGTCTCGCCTGGCATAATCACTTTCGAAACTATGTCCACCATCCTTCTCTTTTTCTCTCTCCTCCCCCTCCTACACATACACCCACACACACATATTATAATATGTGTGTGTGATGATAATGATTTTATTAATATTAATGATTAAATACAATTTTCATACTTGCTAATAACCAAACACACTCCTGCCAGATCTAAACACCAGAATGTCTCCAAACATTAACAATCAGTCAGGAGGATTACGTAGTCCAAAACCTACCGTTATCATTTAAGGTCTAAAGTTGTTTTTTTTATGTAAATAATAACTAGTTGGATCCTGTTTTGATCCAGTTTTTGGGGTTTTCCCATTGTTAACTTGCCAACTACTTTAATCTTTTATTATATCAATCAAAAATGAGAGCTCAGTTGTGTCAATGTGTTTTGCATGGGTTAGGAAAGGGCAAGACTTGCTTTTCTTAGACACACTATGACACACTGCTAACATGCTAATGACAACACCAAGGATGGCAAGAACTCCATCATGGTTGTGACACATTTTTTGACACTATATGAACCGGGTATCCAGCGTTGTGTGCTGTAAACAGGGAATGTGACACCTGATAAATGATGGGACAGAGAGACAGTCGCTCAGTCATGGCTGCTCATCTGAGCAATCCTGTCAACAATGTCCCAGCACTTCTTCCCCTCAGCAGATTAGCTTATCACCAACACACTACCTTAAGTGGTTGCTCCAACACAACGTCATTCTACCTTACAATGAAACATTAAGAGTTTCACTGAAAAGTTTACCTTTAACCAATTGAGAATGTGATAAGTGTAAATCATTGGCTTGAGGTGATTTCAGTTGTTTAACTGAATAATGGCATAATTCATTTCCTGTCACTGCCTTTTTTGAATATGTTTTTGAATGTAAGCATTTTGTAATGATTGTATTATGAAATAATTATAACACCTATATATATATATATATATATATTAATAACCAAGGTTTTTCAAGGACTTTGAATGTTGGTATTAAGAAATAGGTGAGTCTTTCTCTTTTCTTTCTGACCTTCCTTCCGTCTACAGCTTACTCATTTCCACCTAACGCTAATTCAATTTTAATTATTGACAACTTAGCTAAAAATAGCAGTCGAAACTTGCCTCTGTAAACAATAGGGCGGATTTGATTAACTTGTTAACTTGTTGGTACATGACCATTACAAACTTGTGGTTATTCCGAATTGCCAACTTTTGGGGGTTTTCCATGGCCTAATCGTTTCCTGTGACCATATTAGTTGTACAATGAGAAGATCAGAGGAGCTCATACTGACGGGAGATTTGGAAGGGTCAGTGTATGACTCTGTCTGACATATGGCTTGTGCTGCATCGAGCCTTCCTCTACCCTGTTTATGTATTTCCAATTCTGTTTGATATCAGTGGATCTATCCACTTGTCCCACCGAGGGTCAGAGGTCTGAACCCAGCATTCAGTCTAACACAATCCTAACACACAAATGGAAAAATCATTCCCACCTAGAGGCCATCTAGAGTGTTCACTTCACCCACTTTTACACACAGGGTGAACATTAACATTAATTAGTTCCCTTCCTGCCACCTCCTCTTGCTGTTAAGTGATGTTTCTAACCGGCCACCACATAAAATTTGTGTATTGTAGAAATGCTAACACAACTAAATACACATGCACACAACTTAACGTAAAAACACAAATTAATACAGAAATATGCTGCAAGTCACACAAAACACAATGCAAATGAGTTACATTTAGCCATGCTGCACTGTGCCATGGTTTGTGACTGATGACGTTACTGCAGTTGATTAGCTGTCTGCTGTGTTGGAAAATTAGCAATGAACGATTTAAGTTTGTTTTAGTATAAACATTCTGATAGCATGATTCAGATATTATTTCAGATATTTGCTGTTAACCTAGCATTAGCCTTTTGCTGATTAATATCTCATCAACACAGATCTGCATCATGCAATCAGAATGTTTAAACTACAACAAAACTTACACCGGTAACTCATCTTTATCGTGTTCACTGTGATTTGCAGCATTTCTGTGTTTTCTCACTTTTTTTGTAAAATGCTGCTTATGTGTTATCACAGTGTTCTGAGGAATCCATACACGGATCACATGTTAATACCAGGGTCCAAAACCTTTATCTATCTGCTTCTGTGACATCATCATTCATCGCAATAGTAAAACAAGAAGTAAACACACTGCACCTCATCAAGATTCCAAGAGACATGTTGGTTGGCTGTGTTTAAAATTACACCGTTATTCACTCCTTCACTCTTCCTTCAATAATTCTGTAGTTTAGTCAGTAAAATGCTGGTTTGGACACAGCCTTTTGTTCCTGTCTGCGGTCCCATTTCAGCCAGTCCACGTCAGGTAACCTAATGATGATAAAGCAACTGACTCATGAGAGTTTTTGGAGATCAATATCATCTGATAATTATCACTTGTGGCAACAGTAACTGCTATCCAGCCAAAGTTACATAGTGGGATCAGCTAAAGAAAGTCTTGTCTATGCACCTCACAGTCTTGGTTGCTTCACATTTAAACATTTTCTTTTATAGCAGAACAGGATGATTGTTAATCACTATGTATAAGTGTTAAACCTCTGTTCTCAAACCTGTTTAGTCCTCACAACAGTCACTTTAAATAGTAAACCACCCAGTTTCAGAGAATCATGGTTGGTGCTTTGTGGTGTCCCTTCATTAGGTCCACCTTGCTCATGGCTGAACCTGTAGCAAAACACAATTTTAACCTTCATGGCATCCATCAGCCCTGCTGTCTATTCCTGTCCTAGACTGATCCCAGACTCCCACGCCATTACATCATGCCTTCCCCTTCCCGCCGGCTGTGGAAAGACTAGCATGCATATGTTGTAAATGTGACCCCTCTAGTGCCACCTGTACACAGATAAGGCTATTTCTGGACAGCAGTGATGGTGTCGCATATATATTTGGCATTTGCTTATGCTATTTTTAACACAGATCACCTAAAAAAAACAAGTTGTTTTTTTAGTCAATATCCTATAGTTAATGTTCAATGGATTGGGTGTTTTTTTTACAATAAGAAATAGTGTCAAAGCTTAATGAAACATATTTAATCCCCACATTTTGTATTTCACTGGGTCAGACCTTTCAAAGTGTAAATAGATTAGTGAGTCTCAAGTTATTAAAATGAGTCATACAGTATAGTGCTGTCACTTCTTCATTATGGCCTCTAATTAACTCTGTGCTTCTGTTAAGCGATGGTTTTGATAAGTGTTAGAGATTAGATGTTCCTCTAGTCGAATGCATTCATTTCACCTTTGTGACATGTAATTAGTCTGTTGTCTTCTTCCTCTTTCTGACTAAATGTCATTTACTTTACAACAAAAACTAATCAATTTGTATTTTAATCAATATGTATATTTAGGAGCCATTGGATAATAATTCACCAGTTGATTTCTGTTTTTTTAAAGGTTTGGAAATAAGGCTAGATAGTATATGTGACAGTAATATTGCAGACTCCTAAGTGTTCAAGGTGAATTCAATATTCATTAGAATAAAACAGGTTAATTATCATAACCATAGAAATGAAAAATAGCTGTTTTTGTTTTTTTATTCCAGCTGTACTGCTGCAAGACACCATTTGTTTGCGTCGCCAGTTCAAATGCAGCTCAGACCAAATGCTTAGTGGGTGGTGCCTGTGAGGCAGCTCAGTCGCTCTGACATCCCTCCACACATTAATGCGTGTGCATGGGTCCTGTTTGTGGACATACAGAATGATATAAACAATGGAATCAGTTGCTTTTTTTCCCGAAGAAACAACATAAAAATATTTTCCAGAGTGTAACTCCACACATGCCTCCAAGACATAGCTCTTACACACACAGATGCAAAGAACTGCTTACAATGTCATTAAAACCTCTTTAGTGCCCCCCCTCCATCACCCATCACCCATGGTGGACTCCCACTGCGTCCTGACAGATATTAATGGCATAACCTCAGGCTAACAGGACCCCCACAGTGACTAATGCTCTGGCAACAACCCTCCAAGAAGGGGAAGTATCCCAGTGTACATGAATAGCCGGGTTGCATACCCTGCATTTATGAAGGTGAAACACTAATCTGAAGCCAACGAGTCCCCTGGGAGCCATTTTGAGTTTCTCCACAGAAACCTTTCAACAGCATGACACAATCCAGTGAACACAAACCTGTGAATAATTATCTGCTCATTTGAGCAATTATTTAGGCACATGGGATTTCTTATTACTCATTAGGCCTAATGTTGTATCACATATATTGCCAAAGACGTGCCTGTGGATAAAAACAGCGCCATGGTTACACCTCTACAATGGATCTGGCTGTTATAATAGTGTTCTGTAAGGAAGAGTATGAGGGAAAGACCAAAACATGCAAAGTCGCAAGTCAGGCTAGCAGTGTCGTCAGCTGGATTACCGCCCAGACAAATGAGCAGCTGTCTCCAGGAGCCCCAAAAGTTTCATGCTTATTGTGTGTCAGCTGGTTTGTACTATTGTTGAGCGCTGGGTCTAACGTCAGTAACAGAAGGTTTGCTGATCCCGACAGGGAGACCGGGCAGTAACCCAGGAACAGGTCCCTGACGCTGGGGTTTGCATTGCTGGCTGAATTTCTGCTCACTGCCAAATGGAGGTCCCTCTACTGGTGAAGTCGACCACTCTCGACCTCCCAGTGAAGCAGCCTATTGGCAGTTGTTTCTGCCACGTTTGATTTAATCCAATAAACTAAATAGATACCGACACTGATTGCCAACGTGATTGACAAGCCCTCGGGGCAGCTCAGCTCGTCCTCTCATGTTGGACTGAGGACAGACTGGACGCCATGGTGACTCACTATCGCCTCTAGAGGCACAAGTGGTATTACAAGACAGGACGGGCTAGGTCTAGCTGGTTAGCATGCTCATTTCAGTAGGTATCTCTGAAACACAATACACAGAAGTCTGACAAAACAGCAGCACTGTGACCTTTTCACATGTGTGTTGACACAAGTGGACATGTGTGAGCTATCCGTGTTGATTGCGTGGTCCTCTAGTACATTCAAGTTTTGGTTTTTATTGTGGATCCCTTGCGGTTATAGCAATGTGGTCCATTAAGGGTCGTTGATTTGTGTTTTTTTAGTTTGTTATTTTTGTGTGAAGTGCATTAGCAGTTGTCTTGGGGTCACCATGCAAGGTGCCACCTGCCCATCAAAACTAACATTCATACACGGCAGGCACAGCAATTTGGGGTTAAGTGTCTTGCCCAAGGACACATCGACATGGATTGGCAGAGCTGGAGCCAGTCCTCTGATTAAAGGACAACCCACTCTACCACTGATTCACAGTCGCAGCTTGCAGTTGGTTAACCTAAACCTTCATAATGAACTTAAACAACTCACAGCAGTTAAGATAGCAGCTTGTGGAAGACTCCGGTGGCAAGCAATGAATGCACGGGCAGAATTGGCAGGCAGGTAGACAGGCAGGTAGCTTGTCCCACATTTGGGCTGAATAAAATGATTAGACAGGCTCATAACAGTCCTGTGACAGCCACAGATACTGGATTGTTTATTAAGAGATAGGGGATTTGCACAGAGGGCCTATGTGTTGCCAGTGTTGCTGATGAGCGCATGTGTTGCCACTTTACTGATGACCCTCTGCCATACCCACTTCCAAATACCTGCAAGGAAAGCAGCCACACAGACCAAGTAACAGGCAGTTTTGCCTGGATGAGTGGCCCGCATTCCTTTATTGTGGGCCTCTGTCGGACCACAGAGGAATGACCTTGCTGCAGGTAGTTTGCAACTGTGGTGGGGTGTAACGGTGACGGCGTTGAACTACATGCAGGTGCTGGGGTTTCAGACACTTGCCCATCCGGTGGTAAAGCTTGGGCTCCTACACATGCAGCTCCTGCAGAGCTGGCTCCCATGCCCGACAGCACAAGCATCACTTAGTTACCTTTCCCCCCTCAGTACAGGATGGCCTGCGATACTGGTGGTTCCAACAACATAGATTGCAGGTAACACGGCGGGGAAGGATGACCTTGATTAAGGCTGGGCTGAGTTCTGATCCGCTGCCCTGTTGAGAGTGGTGGAGAGCCTTTGATCGTGGTCCTCAGAGCACCTGTTGTTTCTGAAGGATCTCCACATTCCTGGGTTGGTAAAGCGAAAGTGGATCTGTTTGCACCCGACACAACACCTACTGCATGCTATGGTTCTCCCTGGCACAGCAGGATGATGATGGTATGGCTGGTAAAGCACTATCCAAGAACGTATGGTGACGCCTGGTGAAATGGCTTTGTGAGTGCCTTTTCTCGAGCCTATAGGCAGGCTGAATGATGCCCTCCCATTGGTCTGTGCACACGCTACACGGAGCGTGGCAGTGTAAGCAGCCTTTTTCGTTTTCCATTCTAATGGTTCTACTATCTCTTGGACATGTCTGGCTCCTTTTCAGGGTCTTTGCTCGCTGGAATGACACAGGACTGATGAAAAGGGTAGACTATGTATGTACACTAAGAGGTCCACACATATTTGGGTAAGCACATCCTGATAAGGCAGCTACGCTATGCAAATTGTCAATTGCCAAATGCATGCTTGTGAACAAAGGCGAGCGTTACACATATATTCCAGAGGAGGGCTTTTGGGGTTTGAGAAGCTAGAGGGATGTGTTTTTCATATTGCAGACTTGAGACTTGACGTTGACTTGCAAAAAAAATGCTTGCTTGAGCATCTCTGGCGTGTAGTGTAAAGCACTTTGAGTGGTTAGAGGACTAGAAAGCCTCCACTTACCATGACACAAGTCCATTTACCATTTATCTTAATTAGGATAGGTTGACATATTCCAAGTCGTTGGGGCATATCAAGACATCCTGTAGCTCAACATGCATTTGAATATTATTTTGTTCCGAGTCCTGTTCTCATAGAAACATATCAGCGTTGCCAAGTTCTCTTGTCTTGCAACAATACTCATATGTCAGTTTCTGGTCCCTATAATTCTTCCCTTTGTCCATATGGCATTTAAGAGGTCCATTTATAAAGATATTATAATGCAACAAAATTCACAATCCAGCAGTATGGGTTAAACAAGTGAGTATCTTCCTTTTTAGTTTAAAATTTTCTCTTTGAGATTCTCCTTAGAGAAGGAATAGTAACACAAACAGGTCGAATTTAAACTAAAAAGGCTGTAACATTGGAAGATGCCCGCTTGATTTGGCTAAATCAGTACACTGATGCCTCATAAAAAGCTTTGCCTAAATTTCATGATGCATTTTTACACAAAAAAGACAACTGTGTATTTTTTCTCAACCATCACCTACATTTGAAGCTCTTATATAGCAAAGGATTTCTAACTGGGCAATAGGCATATGGTTAGGAGTAACTGTGAAAAATGTGAACCTATTCTTAAATTGATGCTGATCAGAGGACGTATAGGTTCCAATGGTGTTGTAGGAGGAGCAACAGTCGTAAGTATACTAAGGTGAGCCTCCCACACCAACAGCTAGATGTACAAGTGGATTCTACAGTAGGCCTGCATTCAACAGCCACTGAGGAACACTGGCAGACTCCAGACCCCACTACAACCTATATTCCTAGAAGATTATAAATAAATTGTTGACCCGATCTCTGAATGTGTCTGCCTTTAGGCCTCACGTTTGTTGAAAGATTAACCAAGTTACAGCTACTGTAATATAGTTCAGAAAGCCAGATATCCAAACATGGTTAAACATTCATCATTTCCTCATTTAGCATTATTAAAATTATTATATGACCAATTACTGAGGAGGAAGAATTTGAGAAGGGCACTGAGCGAGTCAGACAGAAAGCATGTTCTCCCTAATCCCTGCAGCGGAGCAGCCATCACGCTGTCCCACCTTGTGACAGTTTTATTATCAGAGCTGGTATGCAACACAAGAGTAATTTCCCCTAATGATCTCAGCCGCCTTCCACACCTCAGGACAAGTGAGTGTGGGTGACAGGAGTGGACAGGGGGAGGGAGAGGGAGAAAGATAATAAGTTTAGGAAGGAAAGAACAAAAGAAGAAAAAAGCTGTTGGCTTTCAGGCTGAACAGAAACAAATGCTCATAATCTGACATATAAAACATCATGAGATTCAAATAAAATTAAACTATAGTAGAAAGTAAACCAGCATGTGTCAAATATATAACTCAAAAATCATTATTAGATTATTTTTGCTCACACATTATGCTGCTGAAAAGTGAAATCATCACAGTGTCCGTTGGTTCACTGAGTTCTGTTCTCAGTGTTTATTTTGTTTGTCTGTTTGGATCAACCCATCACTGTACATAACAAGTGGACCTAGTCACTATGATGTCACCCTCTAGTTTGTGGACTGCCGTTTTGAAGCCTGGAATTTGGCATTTTGGCAGTTGCCATCTTGCTTTTCTGCAACCAGAAGTGACATAAAAGGGTGGAGCTAAGTACAACCGAACACTGAATAAGACTCTGGGGATTTTCAAGGATCAACAAGGATTAAACTCTGAATACACAATTACGGCCAAGAACAGCTAAATACCAGTGTGGGTGCAACAACGATCTGGCAATGAGTGGATGGAAAGCCGGGGTCGATATACTGCTGAGTTGATGAGGAGATGGAAGGCAGCTGAGCAGACTGACTGGAGAGGTGAATGAGCCACACACACACACACACACACACACACACACACACACACACACACACACACACACACACACACACACACACACACACACACACACACACACACACACACACACAAAGAGGGAAACACTGGGAAACACAGCTTGGCCATGACATTTTTAGGTTACCAAAACATTACAATTAACATTTATGAGCTGAAAAAAAACCTGTGAAAGGGTTAAATTTGAAGGACAAAAACGGTGTTGCCAGACCAGGCAACACCGCCCTGACAAACTATGCTTTATGGTCTATTTGACTCATATTGGACCATTATCTACTAAATGAACATCATGCTGTATTGAAGAAGACTTGAAACTAGAAATTGAGACCATAAACTCATGTTTACAATGAGTCACCCCCTGATGGACAATAGAGAGAATGCAGGTTTGAGATGCTTCAGCATTGGCTTCACTTTTCAGACCCTGAGTAATGCCCAGTGGCACGGTGCTTAGGTCAGTGTGTTTATCATCACACCTTTCCTTAAACATTGTCAGACTCACGCTGGGTAGTTTCATGTTAAAGATTAAAATTGATGCAACAGAACCATATAATCTTTCTTATTCCATGCATTCTTCCTTAACAAAACTTTGAGCGTGCATTACCCACAATGCAACTCGACCACCGACTGTTCAGACATTTGAATGTGTTATTTGAGTAATGGCTGAGCCTCTATCCTGCAGCAGAGATGAGCAGCAGGTTCCAGAGGTCTGGTGAGCTCACATTTCTCTCCTCCACACCTCCACATTTACTCTTATTTTCAAACTTTTAGTCTTCAGCCCCGACTGAAAGCTGACTCAAGTGACATCACTTGAGGACATTTATCAGACTCCACACAGCTCCCTCGGAAGCTACTTAAGGCTCTTTACTACTTTTTACAAATACATGTGGTAGTACTCCCTGACACCTGGCAACACAAGATGTTGTGTAAAATCTTTGGAATTCCCCTTTAAAAGGCAATTAAGTCAAGGTATTAGCCAAGATCCAAGGATAAGCCATCCGATTTTTATGCATATCTAGACATTTTGTAAATGAGTTTTTGTAATGACAATGTGTTTCAATTAAGACTAACAGGGGAGAGCCATTCATGTGACTGGATGCCCAGAACGAAGCAACATTCAATCACTAACTCTTCAAGCCCTGTTTGTCTTCACCTTAAATCTGATATGTGCGTGTCATGACGACTGTCCTTCACTGTGTGCATGGCGATGCAGATCTAGACTTCTATGAACGTCTTCATCATTGAACTACCACTAGAAGATTGTGCCGTCTTAGTAGAGGTTTGGGCTCTCTGAGGGTATTTAGCTTACCAGTGTATTGTCAATAGGAGCAGTTGCTCATTCATATTTGCTTTGCTTTGTTTTTTTAAATTCATGGTGTGAACTTCAGGCGAGCCAGGGGAGTTTGGCCCCTCCCCTCTGAAAACATGACATACTGTGGGGTCGCTCAAACAATGATAAAGTGCTATTTTCGCCATGCAAATTACATTTATTTTCTGTATCGACATCATTATGTAAAATGTGATTATTATTGATGTATGATTCATGCAAGCAGGTGCGTCATCACTAACTCACTTTAATGGATCTATTCTTGCTATCAGCATCAAAGCGTGGAGGGTTGCTGCTCCAACAGCACATTCTGACTTCCAACTTGTCAAATAATGACGCTTGTTCAGTGGCCCTCAGCTTCAAACTATGACTCTCTAGGTCCCCCCACAAGCGTCAGTTGTGGACATGCAGGGACGTCTAATCAGTTCCACTTGTAACATGTAGGGTCTTTTTAAAATAAACTTCAGTTTTCACAGGAATTGTGTTTATATCCCTGATCAGACAGTGTGCTTTTTAGCAGCTTGGGTGACTTTTTCCAATGGTTTTCATTGAGAGTGAAGCGCTTTGCACACTTCTTATGCGTTGCTGAGGGCCCCACTTTTTTTTTTTCCCACAAAGCCCCAGACATCATCAGCATTTTTTCTCATTGAGGTGACTTTTGCTGGATACCGAGAGCTATATGACCAACGGTTGTTATTATGATCTGAATAGAAAACAGCAGGCCTGTATGAGAATACCGGAGCTACTGTAAAGGACTTTACCCACTGCAGTCTCCTGGACGAAGTCCTGTGTTTGTTTGAGACATCCACCATGCCTCCTTCCCTCCCTCCCTCTCAGCCCACTCAGCCCACTCAGTTTGGACTGCCTCACTTATTCTATTGTGCAAGTTGCTCTGACGGCCTATTAATGGCGCGGTTGCTTTGACATTGCAGTAGGTTGAAAGTGCAGTTGACGAGCTGGACGTGAGACTGGGTTGGCTGCTTGCTAACACTTAAGCATTCATCATGCTGAGTGATTGTACACCCCTCACATCTTTAGAGTAACGAATATGAACTTTTATTACCAAAAAAGTATTTCAAAACTATTGTCCAGCACCTACACTTTAGATGGTCATACATTATTTAGTCATTTATTAGTCACATTACTGTTATTATTCCCTGTACAATTAGGCTTATTGGCTTTGCTTCTACCCTGGAGTCTTTGTGCTTTCTCGCCTCACAGGTTTCTATAAATCGTGGCTGTACCTGGACTGTGGTCGTGCCTCCTGCTGTGGCCCTGCTGACACCCACTGCTACTACCATTATTATTGTTTGAGGCAAATTTGTAATTTGTGATTTTGGGCTATACAAAATAAACCGAATTGAATTGAATGATTTGATATATTATGTAATGTGATCATTTTATCATCAATCACAGAACTACCTTACTGTTATGGCTATATATCATTAGGATTACTTACCATTGAGGGTACTGTTACAAGCTCTCAGTTTCTCTCCATGGATTCATGTCAAAGATCTACAATCATCTAATATACGCTAAAATCTTTAGCCTGGATTCAACTAACCCTAGATATTGTAAACTATAAAAGTTATGTTTTCAAAAGGACTACTTTTATTTGAGTGGACACATTTAATCATTTCAATAGACCTTTATTTCCTAATGCTACATTTATTTCCCAGCTCTTCTAATTTCCATCTGTTATATTCAAATGAATGGAACGTGGTTATCCCACAGATTCAGACCAATACTTATACTCTTGACATTTCCTGCAAACGTAAAATCCAGTGTGAACGCGCAATACACAAAAAGTAAGAAGAGTGTGTTTGTATGGGATTTTGAACACAGTCTATGTAAGCAGCAATGTAATCTGGTTGCCGTGGTGCATTTCAAGAGGCAGGGCTCCACATTGGCCACTCTTCATTTGGAGGACTGTGAAGACCCGGTGCTAGGGTTTGTGATAAAACGGAGCAATTTAATAAAGTAACTGTTTATCAGATTGCAAATTAAACAGTAATTAGCCAGCGCACCACGCAGTCCTTACTCACTACTGCTAGGGGACTCCTTTACCGGGTGGAGAGTGATGACAGCTCTAGAGACGGACCTCCGATGACGGATGTGCTGTAGCTTTGGTCTGAATCTGTGAGATAAACATGGCCCATTCATTGGAATATGACATATTTAAATAAAAAGAACAGGAGAATAATTGTGGCATCATGAAATAAAAGCCACCTGAAATGAAAAAAAAAACTATTAATTTATTTATTGAACTATATTGAGTCACTTCAGGCATTTCATAATTTTGAGGACAACTGTTTAACTTCTGAATTGGACATTGTAAAGGGGACAGGACTGTAGGAGCTGAAAATGCGGTTTGAGGGACTCATAAGGAGGAGGAGGGTAGGCTGCAGTGACATGAAACTAGAGAGGAGATGATGAAACAAATGAGGTGGGATGAGGTGAGGAGGCGAGGAGGCTCAAGGTGCCATACCTTTCCTAACTCCTGCAGTTCATTCCATCAGATCTGACGTTGGGACCACCAGACATTAGGCCTCTTCACATATTTCTCCTCTTACAGCTGCTTGCTTACAGTTATTTGTCATCACCGCTAACAGCTCGTCTACAATTACACACAAGTGTTTCCTCTAGTCTTATCTCGCTAATCCAGCATAATGATAGGGACAAGCGTTTCACCTCTACACACATCTACTCGCCCATTATGCAGAACAGGCCATGGTTCAATTAGCCCACAGTTTAAAGGTGGAGCTTTGTTACTGGCTGGATTCAATAGAGGTGGCTTGATGAGAGCCTCTTGTAAATATCATCATCTCTCCTCGTGATGATAGGTGGGAGAAACACAAGAACAGAGAAAGGCTGACAAGACTTAATAAACCACAGGTGGATTCTGCGGGGCAGACAATTACAAAGGCGGGAAAACATACAAAGGCAAGAAGTGAAGTGAACACAGAACACAAGAGGCAGGGAACTTCAAAATATAGTAGGAAACAAACTAAACTAAAACCAAGATTGTGACAAAACTAGCAAGAGAACGCAAAATGTTAAAAACTATGCAACCAAAAGACCCAGCTCAATGTTGCCAACTCTTTCTAATGAAAGTAGCCAGCAGCACTAGCGCCAAAAGTTGCTAAAACTAGCAAAAAGTCGCCATATGGGTAACACTAACAGCCGGTCCCTTCAAGCCACTCCCCCCAAATTATCATAAACAACAAACATCGCTACTGGTAGCACTCACAGCTGTCAAGCTAGCAGCTAGTTGAGGACTCCGGTGAGTTTACATGTTAACACTAAACACAAAGTACATCTGAGGCTGATGGGAATGCCATTAGTTCTGCAGGTGTTTGGTCATAAACCAAAGTATTGGATCACCAAAGAAAATTAGGCACATCAGCTGGGGACCATGCATAAACTTTATAACCCAAATTTCAGGGCAATGCATCAAACAGCTGTTGAGATGTTTCAGTCTGGACCAAAGAGGTGGACGTCTGTTCACCACTCATTACCATCTCTAAAGCTCTAAAAAAAAAAAACTAAAAATCTACTATTCAAGGTCTATACTTGAATTATACAATGTGTGACATGTTGCATGTCACTGCCAATGAAACTGCATACAGAGAAAACAAAATGTCTTTAAGACTACTTATTTTTGGCTTTCCAAGATATTTTTATTTCATACCTATACATATTTTGTTGCACTGCATCATGGGAGAAAAATGTCCGTCCACAACACACATACAAATCAATAGAATTGAATGTACTTCAGTTTGTCCCTTTTCCAGTGTGAACACTGATGGTGTGTGAACTCTGCAACTAACAATAATTGTCATTGATTCAACAGCTGATTATTTTCTTGATTTATCAGTTAATCCACTGACAAAATAGTTAATCATTTTTCTGTCTCTCAACAATTCAGTTAATCATGTAATCCTTTCATCTCTGGTGGACACACTGCATAATCAAAATGTGCAGCCTCATCCATAACATGTTTTCATAAAAAACACGAAGACACACTTATTGAGTTTGACAAAACAGAAGGACCTTTATTTGAACAATAATAAAGGCACAAGACAGAGGTCTCTCTGCTTTCTGTTCCATGGCAGAAGCTTTTTTTTGCCATATGCCAGTTCTACATTTGTAGAAACTACAAATTCCTAAACAAGCACATGGCGCCATCTAATATCTCCACAGAAGTCACATGAAACAGTATTTGGCAAACAGTCCCTCGGGTATGGCTTCACAGTAGGACATGTACTGTCCACTGTTTCACTTAATCTCATATTCTGCTCGCCACCTGCCATGCCATATGTAGTTTTTAGTATGCACAACATAAAAAGAATCATTTTAAAATAACAAGTGAGCAATGCCTAGACAATATTACCCAGGACAGCATTGGTCCTTAAGAAATGCAATTACATGACAGAATCATTCATAGCACAGGCAGCAAATCATAAAACGTAATATTGTATAAAAAATAATTTCTTAAATAAAACATTAAGCATTGACAAAGAAACAATTAAGGAATGTTTGATGTACATACATGTGCCATTGTGGTCCCTAATAATCCATCAACCTGACAGAGTGGACGTCATGTCCATCAATAAATGTACAATTCATCTTCTTCTTACTTGCCTTTGCTCTGAGTTCACATTTTTTGCCCCCTTTTGGGCAATCAAAGGATGAAATAGGACAATGGACCTAACTGGACATATTACAACAGGGAATGTCATAACAAAAACCTCGGTCAACTTAACCAAGACTGTGTCTAAACTGACTGAATGACTACTACCACGGGTCATGAGTGCAAAACAATGCTAACCTATTGGGGCGGCTGTGGCACATGAGGTAGAGCGCTTGTCCCGTAACCACAAGGTTGGTGGTTCAAACCCCTCTACCGGCAACATGCCGAGGTGTCCTTGAGCGAGACACCTAACCCCAAAATTGCTCCCCGGGCGCTTCATTGCAGCCCACTGCTCCTCCGGGATGGGTTAAATGCAGAGAAATAATTTCCCCATTGTGGGACTAATAAAGGATTGATTATTATTATTATTATTATTATTAACCTAGTGGTGAGAGTGATTACACATGTTACTGTATGTCCAACAGCTGAAACGGTCACTGAGCAAACTCTTCCCAGAGGTCTAGTTCAGTCGCAGGCCGTGAGGGGACGTCGGCCTGCTTTAGTGCATATATTCCAGTTCCTAACAAAGTAAATAAAAATGTCTAAAGTAAAAGTGCTACAGTGATAATGACGATAAAGCTAAACGATCAAAAGGTCAAAAGAAAGAATTTGTCATGAGGGAGCGAGGGATCCTTTGCAAGTGATGTTTCCTTCAAACGGTGAGTAACACTATCAACAAGCTGCTGGAGCTTTCAGTTTCTCAAACAGTCAAGTTCAACGTAATTTAAACTAACATGTAGTCAGGAGGCTAGCTAGCTATGCTGGGCTATGACTTCGTTATTCCAAGCTCCGCCTGCAAAGCTCTGATTGTGTCTCCAACCAGCAGAAACAGCGGTCAATGAGCTCCACACTTGGAATCACTCAATACATCTTTCCAGATCTGTGTGGATGATCGGGGAGAAAAACGTGGAGCAGAAGTTAAATGCATATGATTCATGTAAGGGCGATCAACACCCTAAAGTGTAAGCTTACCTGATTTTAAAAAGAAGAGAAAAGGACGTTCTAGAATCAGTAACGATGGATGCAAACTAAATAAGTTGTGTGGTTGGAGGGTTCATGAACCTTTCTGGGATTCTGAAGGGGGAGCATGGCAGCTAAAAGGGTTTGAGAACCACTGACAATAACACTGTAGTCACCAAAATAAATGCTGAGGTGGCTAATGTTTAAGCTTAATGCCATCAGATCATCTTGTGATGCGTCAGAGGAGAGCTAGTGCTCAGTCCTGTTGCTCACAGTCACAGTGCACAGCAGGTGCTCATGAATCATCAGCCGTCAATATTGGATATCTGTGATGTGTAAAACCTTTTCTGCAGTCAAAAAAAAATATGGTTCTATTAAAGTGTCCCTAGTGTATGAATCCAGTCCTGCCACTGGCTTCAGTGGATCCGATGCTCAGCTGGAGAAGGGCTGACAATTCTTCAACACTTGAGCCAAATACAACAGAACGGTTTCACTTACAGGAGAACTGTGTTCCCCATTGTACCGCAGAGAATGTGTGCATGCTATTAGGAATGGATAGAGACAAAGGCTCAGGACCAGGACCAGGACCAGGACCAGGACCAGGACCAGGACCAGGACCAGGCTGGGTTGGAAGGGCGGCAGATTTTCCAGAGTCGGGTCAAATAGTGATGCTGTGCTGCCGCAGTTTGGCCACAAGGAACTCGTGGGTTAAATTATGTCTTGTGATTATTCCAACAATCTGAAAGAGGTGGCAGACAATAAAAAAACAGAATCAACATTAGACAATGTATGCTGGACTGAAACATAACGTTTTTCATTAGGGTTTCTCTCTTGTGTCTCATGATCAAAACGCTTACTTAAAAAAATTTAAAAAATCACGCTGTAGGGACTAGAACCTTTTTCATTTGGGACAGGACAACTCTTTTGGAGGACTACTTACTTCTCCGACAGCGTTAACCACTGGGAGGTGTCGCAGCCCCATGGTCCTGAACAGGTTGAACACCTGCGAGATGTGGGTGTTGGGCGACACTGTGTAGGGACATGGGTTCATGTAGGGGGTGACATCCTGGGAACACAGGGAACATATTTTTTTTATTGACTCATATTTCAATTATGAGTTAAATATCAAAAAATGATTTTGTATGAAAATGTGTTTCCACTTTAAAAAGAACTCTAAAGTGTTCAGACTGGGCTTACCACTATCATGCGGGGGTTGAGCAGGGCCAGGTCCAGGTCATGGATGTCAGGGTAACGTGGGTAATCCTCAGTCATCTCTGCATACGACAACCTGGGCTGAGTGGCACTCTGGATGTATAAAAAAAAAAAGTCACTTAAAAAAGACTTGTATATGTGTGTTTGTGTGGGTGTGTTTTTTGTGTCAGTGTGTGTGTGTGTTTGTGTGTGTCTGTGTGGGTGGGAAAGAGACACACACCGACTGGTTCTCAGTGTAGCAGACCCCTCTGATGAGCAGGTTGACCAGCTGGGAGCGCAGGATGAGGCCGTGGAAGGTGAGCGGTCTGAAGCGCTCCTCCATGGTCCACTCCTCACTGGGAGACTGATCTGGGTACAGGTTTGGGTAGGGAGCATGTCTGCATGTGGACAGCAACAAAGCAACAATTACAGGAGGGCTGTCTCACAACTAGGACACTGACAGAAGACAGATTTTCAAAACATAGCGGTGGCCATATTCAGCCTGATATAGTATTAACTTTTATGATATAATTGTTTATATTATCAGTTATTATATTTAGATTATTCTACTTTTGTTGAGGTATGGAAGATTTGAAATGCCTAATAAAAAATAATCTAACTTAATAAAATAAAGTGAAATATATTGCATATGCATTCCTTATTATGTATCCATTTATTGACATGTTATCAACACCTATTTAGCTTTTCATCCTCAAAGGAAGGATAAAAAAAAAAAAGAGTAAATTGTTTTAAGAAGTCTCTGCTGCTCTCTGCTGGACATCTTTTAACACCTCTTCAATTTGTTTTCTGTGTTGTGATTTGATTTGATTGCAGCGTAGAAAATATGAAAAACAGCAGTTATTGAAGACAAAAGGCTAAATATTTGCCCTTTTAAAGAAAAGAAAATGAAAAGAAAATGCAAATAACCATGTGCATAATGTTGACTTTCTAGGTTTAACATGCTCTTATTTTGTCATTTTAAGTCTTCCGTATTATAATGATACAAGAACAATAATGTGTACAGAACTATATAGTGTATCTGTGCGGCGGGCCTACCTCCTCTCTAACATCTGCTGCAGCAGGTCCTCTCCCTCCTCTGCTGGCTGTACCACCACGTTCTGTTCGTCACAGACGTTTCTCAGCTCGCTGGACGGGTACGACTTCATGGACTGACAGCGCCGCCGCTGTTCCCCCGCACGGGACACAACACTGGATTTCTAGATGCAACAGTGGAGGAAAAGTATACACAATCAGTTTGCACACTTCTCTTGATGTCAAGACCACAAACACTGACACAATCAAGAGCATCAGCACACTAAATGATCCCATTTTCCAAGACAAAAAACCTGTGGGGGCTTCATTTATGACATGAGTTATGAGAATTGCAAAAGGCTGGTTTTGTTATTCACTTAAAACGTGTGTTTGCCAAATAGAAAGTATTATTGAAAATGAAATGTTATTTAAATGCAGTACTGCTTAGTGTAGGACATGCTTATCTGAGGAGAGGACAGAGACAGGTTACAGTCTCTGTAGAAGAGAGAGAAAAATAAACTGGGGTTTTCATGCTTTGTCTATTGCCGATCACACTACACACAGTGCTTACGCCACTGTTGCTATGGTGGCAGCATCATTAGAGAGATGTTTCACATCCACAAGGTCATTCCTGTCTACAGAGATGTCCTCAGGCGGGACACTCAAGCTCTGCTCTCTTTGTCTCACTCCCTCTGGAAATGAAGCTGGGCTTTAACAGCTAAAAATGGTAAATGGCACAGGACATACCTTGAAGCGGATGTTGTTGCTGACCAGGATGTTGCCCTTCATGAAGTCCCGTTCGTTCTGCCGGTTTTCAGTGACCACGGGGAAGGCGTTGTAGACGGTGGTGCGCAGGATGCTGACTAGAGACTGGATTCGGGTGTGGGGGTACACATAGGTCAAGTTGGGCTCCATGATATCACTGGCTGTCAGCCTTAATCAGATGAGAGAAACAAAAAACACAAAAGACGAGCACTGTTAGAATTCACCCAGAATGGTTCTGTAGAGAGGAAACTCGTGTCGACTGACACCCACTGCTACTTCGATTATTATTATTAATCACATTACTATCCCTATTTTCATAATTATAATTCTACTGTAATAATTGCTGCTGTTATTATGAGTAGTCTTATTATATGAATCATTTATGTCATATACATTGAATGTGTTGTATCTCTGTTATGTTGTTCATTCTGTACACATGACATCTATTGCATTCTGTCCATCCTGGAGAAGGATCCCTCCTCTGTCGCTCTCCCATAGGTTTCTTCCTTTTTTCTCCCTGTTAAAGGGTTTTTTAGGGGAGTTTTTCCTGTGCCGATGTGAGGGAAGGACAGAGGATGTCGCATGTGCACAGATTGTAAAGCCCTCTGAGGCAAATTTGTAATTTGTGATTCTGGGCTATACAAAATAAACTGAATTGAATTGAATTGAAGCTGCTGAGAGCTGATACCAAATGTCAAACCTGGAGAAGTGGGGAAACTACAAAGTAAACTTTTTCCCTCTTCTTTAGTGTGTTATATATATATATTGTAAAAGGTCCGTAGACTGTAAAACCTGAAGTCCACGCCTAAAAAGGAGGTACCCTCCCCCTCAGAATCACTGCTCCTGAGCTGCCTGAAACGGCTCCATTGAATTCTCTCCTTCACTTCCGTAACTTTATGAGGTCATAAACATAAAATGTTGTTTTGCAGCTGTCATGTCGAGAAGGCGCTGTGCTCTGCGAGGGGAAATGTCCTTTGTTTGGACTTCTGAAGGCAGATGAAATAAAAAAAAGTGGCTACATTTAATTTTTAACACTTTGCCAGAGCAGTACAACGAAAACTTAATGTCGTGTTCGCTGCATTTCGCACGCGTCGGAAATGTCCCGCCCCTTACAAGGACAGCATCGATAGTGTTTTGAACCGCTCTGGATGACGGTGCTGAATTCTGTTTGTAAGGGGCGGGACATTTCCGACGCATGCGAAACGTTGACCAATCACAACTGAGTGGGCTAGCTGACCAATCAGAGCAGACTTTGCTTTCTGGAGGGAGGAGCAAGCGCTACAACTGAGCATTTCACAGAGAGGGTGAGAAGAAGGTGCTGCAGGACAGCCAGGATGAGAGAAACTACAAATCTTACTTGTCCATCTCAACCTCAGTCTCCCACTCCAGCAGTGGCACTCCTCTGAGCTGGATGTGGATGTCATAGATGCCCTTGTTGAAGAAATCTCCAGTCCACTTGGCAACCTGATGATCAACACAAACCATTTACCACAAGAACCCAACAGGAAATACTTGACCGTATCATACAGACTTCTTCCCTTCTCAAGACTGATAGAGACAAACATGAAATCAATTCATATTGTTGTTTTAATAAAAAAATAAAAAACAGCAGAGAGGTTGATGGCGTAATATGCTGAAATGTATAACATGACAGTACCATTAGAGTGATCATGATGGGCAGCCCGTATGTGATTTCATTGGTGGATTCAATGAGGATGACAGTCAGACTGATGGTCATCCTGACCACGCCTCCGAGGAAGGCTGCAGCTCCAATGAGAGCAAAGGTCCCAGAGTAGATTTCCATTCCCAGTTTCCTGACAGAGGACAGACACACAGTAAGAACCAGCATGTCTCCAGTCAGAGGGTGATGAGAGCAGGGTGAGAAAGAGCATTGGAGGAATGTACAGTGAGAATGTATGTTCTGAAGTGTAAAGACTTGAACCAACAGGCTGCCTCCCACAGTTCAAAGCTCAACGCCTGGTTCTGACAGCGGAGAATGAAAATCATCCAGTCAGCAGATTCCACACCATGTGGCTGTGGACCTGTAAGACCAGCAGAGAGCTAACCAGGCCCTCTGACCCATTATGGGTCTTTATTTAGTCATTTGGGTTTTTCAATTTCATTCATTAGGAGGGTTTGTGTCACCTGATGAATGTAAGTCCAATATTCTCTCACTTAGCTCTGTTTTTGGTCTCCACCCACCAACTCCAGAGGAAATGGTCTATCGCTTTATCTGCTAAATGCTCCACTGTGTTCACCAGCTAGTCTCTAACCGATGACACAGGTCATTTGTGAGAGCATTTGATATTTGTGATATTTCATAGCCATTGGGAAATGGGGACAATGAGCAAAACATGGTTCTTACACTTTTAGGATGTTGGCAACCAGACGTCCAAAAGCCGCCCCACAGAGCAGTGAGGGGACAAAGAGGCCGCTGGGTACAGACACTCCGTAGGTCCAGCAGGCCAACAGGAAGTACAGCAGGAAGAAGACTGACAGAGTCACTGGGCTGAAGGTACCTGACAGGAAGAGGAGCAGGCAGGTCTTTATTACGACCAGTCACTGAGTAATATGGACCACCTGAAAGTGAGCGTTGGAAGCCGGGAGCATTCTGTGGTCTCATGCTGACCTTTTAGAACCTACGCTCAGACAGAGAGCTAGATCTGACCATGGAAAGATAAACGATGATACATATTCAATTAGTATAATTTATCTAAATCCTTCACTTTGCATATTTAACAGATTTTGCAATTTCACACACCTACGTTTCGATGTGCAGAGACTGGCTTGGCTGTATCACTACATGAAGCTCTGTGTAAAGTATGTGAATATAAAAAATATAATCTGATCTAAACATCATTGACTTTATTTTACTGTTGTTTTAGTAATATGACAGTAATATGAATAATCCCAGAAAAATACTACCCAGACAAAATACAAAAATAAAAATGATACTTTGTATTATGTGCCAGGAAATACCATGGGGGGTTTAAAATGATATGATTAAACTAACAAAGAGCAGTTATGAATGTGTGTGTGTGTGTGCGCTCATCTGACCATCCTGGTGGAAGAGCTGGTGGATGGCGGCCTCCTGTGGGTTGAAGAACAACGTGGCCATGTCGTTGTAGGTCTCGTTGGTGCAGAAGAACTGTCGAATGGTTGAGTTGATGTCCTCACTGCCAGACAGCTGAAAACAGAACTCACAACTTAATATGAGAAACCAACACTTTTTAAGATCAATTTTAATACCACATGGAATGTCATTTCATACCAATTTTACTGTCACACAGTGAAACTTTAGTACCGTGAGAAATTCACAGTGAAAATAAATAGTTGAGTACAGTTTCAAGAGGGATTTAAATCAAATCCTTTCACATTTGATTGGACTACTAAAACGTTGGCGGGCTTAGGTGATTTCATCTAGAAGGGTTAAAAGGGCATTTTTCATTTCATCTCAACACACAGTGTGGAAATATGATGGAGAATCAGTAGCGACTACGGGACCTAGAATCACATTGTTGTCAGTACCGCCCCGCAGTATATAAAATAATTCCTAATGATATCATTGATAAAAAGGAATGTAACCTGGAATTAGATGAACAACAGAGAATGGATGGATGGATTAACCAATGAAAACAGTTTCAGCTAAAATCAGCCCTTGCCCTTTTTTGTTGCTGTTGCCTTTGATTGAGTCTGCTTTTCAGAATCATGACACATGACAGCTGTACTGAATATGAAATATCGATGAAGAGTCACCCATGTAAACGTTGGACATGTGGCAATGGTGCTCAGTACTGTGACCATGAAAGAAAACGCTGATACTTACTGTGGTGTTTTGGGGTGTGTGGGAGGACAAGTCGCGACATTCACCCAACAGTATTGAAGCTGCAAATATCACCACGGTTGTCACCATGGCAACCAGCAGGCTCTCCAGAACTCTGGAAGAAAGCATGAGATCATCTTCCGTAAATACAGGTTGAACGGAAATAAAAGTCACATTTCAAAATGTTTGCTTTCAAATTCACAGCTGATGCTGAAGACAGTTACTGTCTTTATTTGACAGGTGTGATGTTCTGTAAGAGGATGAACTGTTTCCTGTGTGAACAGGTGATGTAGCAACCACCTGATAAACTTGGCCTTGGGGTGGATGTGTTTGATGCGATACTTGGCCAGGATCTTGTTCATGCAGTTGAAGAGCGCCCCCAACAGGCCACCCACCACCCCCATCAGGACAAAGAAGGCCAGGTCCACTGCTGTCCACAGGTGGCAGCTCTTATCTCCATCTGAACACTGAAGAGCAGGGAGTTTTGCAACAGGGTTGAACTAATACATTACTAGGTATACTATAATATAATATGTTATATTAGGTAACACGTGTTGTTTATAGAGTGCTTTTCAAGAAAATAAAAGTTCTTGACAGGTCATTAAATCATTAAAACATTCAAATCAGTTCTACTTAGGTGACTTTTTTTTTTCTTGAACATAAGAAGATCAGAGCAGTCACAGATGTGGGTGAGGTAGGAGGGGGCCTGGCTATGGAAGGCTTTGTATGTGATCAGAAGGAGTTTGAATTGCGTGTGTAGACGAACAGGGAGCCAGCGGAGGGTCTTTAGGACAGAGGTGACGTGGTCGCAGGAGCGAGAGGGAGTGAGTATGCAAGCAGCAGAGTTCTGGATGTAATGGAGTTCTCTTAAGGACTTTGGGTAATGTAACGGCACACAAATACTTTGCAGCAGTTGAGTGTGGATGCGATGCAGGCGTGGATCAAGGACAGGGATGGGAGGACATACGCTATCCTTTTGAGAGGTAAAAGGCTGATTTGATGAGGAGATTAGCATGATGTTCAAAAGAGAGATTGATTCGGACAGGGTAGAGAGGGTAGAGAGGTGCAGATGTGGATGTTGTTGAATGCTGTGAGATATAACTTTAGCCAGGAGAGGGCAGGACCAGGGGTGTAGAGTGGGAGAGAAGCATGTTTTGGTTGACAGTGTGAAAAGCAGTTGTGAATTATATGCTGCGTTCCATTTGAACTGCAAAGCCAGTTTTTTCGAGTTTTTCCAGTCGGACATTTCAACTGGAAAGGTGCCTAAATGCAGATTTCCGACTCGGAAAGACGGACGAGCCCCTCCAACCCTGACCTCAAAATCCACGATGGCTTCTCTTGGAGCGCACATCAAGATTGAAAAAAAGATGTAATAATATGCTGTTCATTATAACTTCTTGTGTCTCATTAAATCAGACATACATACAGTGCTGTCAAACTTCTATGAGTGGACATGTTGCTACTATGTTTGTATGAGCAAAATACTGGCATAATTGCTGCAGAAAGTTGCATAATATTTTGGGTGCCCAGTTGTGACTGCATGCTCAAGGACCTCTCTGGGTGTTTTGAGAAAGTGACTCACACTTTCTTAAAACGCCTTTTATTGCCTGTTTGATACTGTCATGAACTTTCTGCTGACGCGGGTAGTGAAGAGTTCTATTTTGATGTACTGTGTTGCATTGCAATAATGTGACTTTTTTTTTTTTTTTTTTTTAAAGCAGCAGTGAGGTTTAAGAGACCAGAGACAGTGAGTGTGAACAGAGACAAGCCGGTGACTTTAAGGAGGAGAGAAGATTAAAGTAAAAATAGGGCATTAGTGTCACAGACCCATTTGGACTTAGCAATGGTGTTTGACCAGGGGGAATTTCGTCCCTAGTTCTTTTTAATCTATATATTGAGGATCTGTCCAAAAAATGTAAAGCCTGTAATACTGGGTGCATGATTGGTAATACTGTAGTTAACCATATTATGTATGCAGATGATCTTGTGATTCTTAGTCAATGGAGCGCTGGTCTTCAGCAGCTCATGTACTGTCTATGGTGTAGAACATGATATCATATACAATGACAGTAAGAGTGCTATATTGGTCTGTAGAACCTTAAGAGGACAAATGTCAAAAATGTCCTGGCTTCAAATTGTCTGTAAACAATCTTGGTGTCTGTAATAAGGTCAAATATCTTGGACATTTTTATTACAGAACAGTTGAGCGATGATGATGATGATATTTATAGGCAATGTCGTAGGATGTTTGCACAAGCGAACATTCTCGCACGCATGTTTAGTAAATGTACAGATGGAGTGAAGATGTCTCTGTTTAGAGCATATTGTACACCACTCTATACTGCACACTTTTGGTCAAACTACAAAAAAGCAAGCTAACAGAGAATTCAAGTAGCTTATAATGAGGCCATTAGATTATTACTTAAGAGACGGAGATGGTGTAGTGCAAGTGAAATGTTTGTGGCTGCAGGGGTCAATACTTTTCAAACTGTTTCAATGGACTCTTTACCTTGAACTCCCCAAAGTTGAGCAGACCAGGCAGCTGGAATGAGCCCCACTTGTTAAAGTTGATCCCAGAACGGAAGAAGTTGAGGGTGAAGGTGGCTGACATCGAACAGAAGAGCTTAAACAAAATGGAACAGAAGAGCTTAAACAAAATGGAACAGAAGAGCTTAAACAAAATGGAACAGAAGATCTGAGGAAGGGAAACATCGAATCCTACTCTACGGTTAGTTCTTGGTGCTATGTAACTGTATAGCTGACGGACTGAGGCAGTGGGATGATGTTTCAGAGAAAAGCCCTGGTTTGTTTGCTTCATGTTTGATGTATATCTACTAATGGATGATCAGTTCTTGATTTGGACCATTAGCCTCTGCATAGAGTGCCTCTAGTGTTGCTAAAAAAACTACATTCAGCAGAAAGAACACAACGTTTTGACCCTCTTGGTGTTCATTGGATGAGGTGACGTACCACTTTCCAAGTGAGGGCCTGGTTCCAGAAAGAGGAGCCCTCCTCCAGACTGAAGAGTGTGCCACCTATAGGAGCACCAAAGGCAGCAGCTACTCCAGCAGCAGCACCCGCTGACACAAAGTCTCGCTTGTCCCTGAGAAACAGTAAAGACAACAGGATGAGCTATGCTTGACAGTACTTGCCCCATATTATGACTTCTGAGGAAGCAGTGAACAGTGTTTACAAGATAAGATAAGATAAGATAAGATAAGATAAGATAAGATAATCATTTATTAGTCCCACAGCGGGGAAATTTGCAGGATTACAGCTGCAGAGAGGATAGTGCAAACAAGAGACATAGTAAAAAAATTACAATAATTAATAATAGTTAATAATACACAGTTAATAAAAACTGTGTAGCGCAGCAATACCTGTCACTGCGGAAGTAGGGAAAATCAAATTTGATCCTCCTGAAAGAGATGCTCTGAAACTGATAGGGGAAGAAAATATGTGGTGAGCACACTTCAGCCATTATAAGATAAGATAAGATAAGATAATCCTTTATTAGTCCCGCAGCAGGGACATTTACAACATATTATAACATCATCAGAGTCTGTTTAACCATTTAAAGAGTAACTAGGGGGACGGGGGCTAAAACACGCTCTCACTCACGTTTATTGTTATGCCTTTTTTTTTTTTGCAAGTGTAGCATTACATTGTAGCACAAACCTTTCTCTCTTTTCTTAATATAAGCCATCATCAAAAAATCTGGGGAATCCATCTCATGGACTGATTATCTGGTGATAGCAGTGTGCTTTCCCACACTGTGACATGAGTGTGTGGATGAAGCATTACGATCTTCAATGTTTACTCCTTTACTGGCCGGCTAGTTAGCCAGCTAGCTTGCTAATTCCACCATGCTTTCATGCTACAGTTACAGAATATAATAAAAATTTAAAAAATATGTAAAATCCAAATACTTTGTACTACAATGTCATGATTTGGATGCAATAGTTTTCAGCTGAAAAGAGTGGTTTGTGGATTTAGTTACTCTTTAACAGTCATTTCTCTTTACAATGAAAGTGTAAAGAGTGTGTTAAGAAGAGATCGTTTCATGGCCAGTATGAACAGGAAGAATAATAACTTGCAGCAAGTAAAACCTGTTTCGACGTTCATGTGGGCACATGAACTGTTTAAGACAACCTTTAAAACTTGTGAATCCTTAAGACATGTCAAAGTTGGACATTTTCAAATCCTGTGCATGGAAGCATTAAGTACAAAAACTAGGTTCTCTTTTTTTATTTTATCTAGTAACTATGTAATTGAATATATTGTAGTGTTTAGTCCTATCTGTATTGCTGCTATCTTTGTGAAGTCTCCTGAGGAAATGAGAGTTTGATTTTAGTGGGATCTTACATGGTTAAATAAAGGTTATATATATACTGTATTCATAAAATCATAACAATGTCAATTAAGACGTACATACAATGGGTTAAAAAATAAATGTAATCTCAGCATAACAGCAGAATCAGTTGTACTCGTCAGTGTTCAGGACGTGTGGCGGTGTACCTGAGGAAGGCCAGCTCCCACTATGGCTCCACTGTGTATCATCGGACCTTCTTTCCCCACAAACAGACCTGAGTGGACACACACACTGAGTCAGAGGCACTGTCCACCAACCTGCTCATCCCTGATGCAGACTCAGCACCTGCGTCTTTATTTCATCTGCAACATCTCATCCTGATTAAAGGCCTTTTGCTCCTGTGTTAGCTGCACTGAACCTCTGTACAGTATTATTTCATGTGTGCTTGAGATTCACCGAATTGCAGAACGCCAGCTCTCAGCCACTTCAGTCAAGTAACAGTTCTTGTACACGCTACATTTTGAACTTGTACTTTACCTCCAGCCACACTGAACAGGACTCCCGCAGCTTTGCAGAAAAAGGTTCTCAGCCTGACAATTCCTGGAATCTTCACTCCGTTCAAGTAACTTTTGATTTCCGGGATGCCCGAGCCTGCAGCTACTGGCTGAAAACAGGACACGAACATAAAGCATGTTCTACAGGTTGGTGTATTCCCTAGTATGACAAAATGACTCAACATATCACAACCTTCTGATACCAGGTAGAAATGGGGTCAAACACTTTAAGGGCTTTATCGCTTAGAAATCCTGTTAAGTGATGACAATAAACTGCACATGCTTACGTGTACTGTTGTGTTTGGCTCATTATTTGTTATGTGGAGATGTTTCTCACAAGTGGTTAGATCTAATGCTAGAATTTCATTTCTAACAAATACACTTCCGCTTGAAGTCTGTTTTTTCTTTCAATTCAATTCAATTCAATTCAGTTTATTTTGTATAGCCCAGAATCACAAATTACAAATTTGCCTCAGAGGGCTTTACAATCTGTGCACATGATGACATCATCTTTGACGGAGTTCCAGGAGGGAATATTTCTGTACCTGTCGATACAGGTTCTAGCTCAGGTCCAAGTCACACATAAATATTAGCAGAAAAGAAACCTAAATTGGAATTTGAAAACTTACTGTATCTGAGCAAACCTACCTCAATGAGGACCAGCACACTGGCGATGAAGACGAAGGTCATGTTGAATGCTAGGAGCTCCAGCAGAGACAGAGGGAGACAGCCTTTGTCGCTGCACTTCTCCACAGCTGGAGGAAATCAGCTAAGGTAGAACTAGCAGCAGCACTGAGGAGAACACTGTCTCCTTAGAATTACAGGTGAGACTACCCATCCATCTATTGTTGTCAGAGTTATGTTACTGTAGCAATACAACTTCATTTACATACAGTATATATATATATATATATATATATATATATAGTATCTCATACGACTTTATCACGACTTTCTGTGACTCTAACACTCTGTTGTAGACAGCCCATCACAAATTTGATTTTAAGAATCCATTATTTTCATAAAAGCTCCTGTTGATCATTGAACTCAGCTGTGTTTTGCGTTTACAAATGTGCAGAGGCATGTTAAAGGATACAATCACCAACCACGGTAAATTTGATTTTGCTGAAGAGGCGCACAAAGAAATCCACAAACAGGCCAACCTGAGAGAGACATGAAGACAAAACTCCCTGGTCATCTGCAACATGTTGGAATCTAGCAAAGATAGACCGAGGTCTCCACAATGCACCTACCAGACCCACTGTGACTCCGATAGCGAACATCATCATCCACCGGACTGCTTCATACCTCTTGGCTTTCTATTGGCAGATGAAAAGAACATTTCATAAAAATGTTAGACATAGTATATCTCAAATTGAGAATAATAATTATATTTTTAAAATGACTTTCTTTATATTGTGGATTTGAATCTGTGACTCTTTTTTCCCCTCAAACTTTTATCTAAGACCTCTGAGTTGTTTTTGTCACATGACCCTAATACAACAGTATAAAGCAATGGAATACAAATATCCCTATTTTAGTTTTAGTTTTTAAGGTCTAACATTACGATGAAATTACAATAAAGGCATTTTAATTGTTTAAAAGAGAGTGCATTGGAGTTTTCTTGTGATTTTTGTATCCCCATTCTATGTTTGCATACACCAACTGACAGCATTTCATTTCTCGCTCTCAACTTCATCTGTATGATATGATTGCTACCACGGTGACTGAAGAGAGCACATGGAACCTCCGAATATGTTTAATACATGAATTATACCATATCTCTGAAGCATACTTGAGTTTTCACTACTCCAAGAAATCTTTCCCATAATCTCCATAAACATTTACACTTGTGGTTTAACTAAACTAAAGGAATTTTGTTTTTTGAACACGGAGTGGAAGAGTATTTAACTAAAGCTGCTGTAGGTAATTAAGTTCCTCATTCAGAGTAGAATTATGTAAGAATAAGAAAAATAAATTGCTGTCCACATATCAAAGATTAGAAACCAGTTTTGAAACATTAGGCTATACCACATTTTGTGTATTAAGAACAAAAATAATTCTAAAATAAATCCCTGTGGAACACCTGGTTTAATATTCAGAGGAGCCGAGTTCATTTGTCAGTAGTTCGTCCCCCCATGAAGAAGGCTAGAGAAACACCGTAGCACATTACAGAGCACATCTAGCCTAAAAAATAGATATTACTTTTTATTATCAGAAGACCTGAGAAGTTACACAACTCAAATCCAATCTACACGATCTCTAGAAATGCTGTCCACATCTGAGCAATGACTCAAAAACAGACACATTTAACTTATCTCACCTTGTTGTCCATCCCCTCCAGAACCTCCACATAGGGCTCATTGATGCAGCGATCATAATCCAAGCTCTGTTAAAGCCAACACAAATACGGTGTAACTAGTACCTGGGTTCAGACACCTATTGACTCTCATTTGTACCAGAGGCAGCAATGTGTCAACACCGACTGGAGATATTTCTCTGAATTATGGTTTTCACAAGTTTCTCACCTCATAATCTTTCCTGGGTAAAATCTCGTCTTCTTCATCTCGGAATTCCCCAAGGATTGTCTTGAGGAAGAAAAGAGGGAAATTTAACTATTGACACCTTCAGCAGGGACAGGTAACAGGAGATTAAACCCAAAAATGAAAAGGGAATTCAGCTACACACACACAGGTTATGCAGCAATATGTAAATGTTCACCTTGCATCTCCATCATTGAATGGTTAGAAGAACACGCCGGATTCAGACTGTGATAGAAAGTTGACTTATTTTGGAAATGCAAACGCCTGACTGAGAGTAAACTCACTTAGCTTCAAGACATGATATGGTATACAGGTACATTAGGAATATTGATAACAAATCTTCCACACAACTGAGTTGGATGGAAGATGACTATAGGTATAAAGGAGTTGTCAAAACTGAAAAACTGCATGAAATGTGCATGCTAAACTGACGCAGGGATTCTGATAAGCCTTTTAAAGGACTAAATGGTGTTAGGGAGGGTAAAATAGCTTTATTTAAAAAAGAAAGGAAGTCCTAAATTGCAAAATTTCTAGAATGGCGTTTGATCCTGAGGGCTTTCTCTCCATAAGCATGAGGCAAACAGCAAACTATATCCCCATGAGGCAAAGTTACAGGGTAAGGAGGATTACCCCCTGAATGGGCTTAAGGTCACTGTGGTTTGCAAAAGCTACAGAGCACCAGAACCCAGCCTCTGAGCAGCAGGGTGGAGCAAGCCAGAGTAGGGGCACTGTGCAGATCTCAGGAGACCCTCTGAAGAAAAATATCCCATTATAAAATAATCAAAAGATCCTCCTTTTGACCAATTATAATGTATTTATTTACCAGTTCCTCGGGCGTCCTTGTCTCCCCTTCTCTGCAGCAACATTGGCAACAAAAACAGTTTCCACAACACGCCATCTTCGCTGTTGTGTCATGCTGCGTTTAGGGTGTGTTGTAAAACCGTCAACTTTGCCTAAGTCTAAAAAGATCAAAATGGCTATAATAACCTAAAAGAAAAAAACATATTTTGCGGGTTGTACATCGGACAACACGTTTTTATAGAAAACAAGAGGTGCACGCTGTCGCTGTGTCCTAACATTTGGTTTTAAAATATTTGTTCATAATATAGTTTCAAGCTTTGAACGTATATATTCCCCACGACACTAAATGCAGCATGAGCTCCCCTACAATTGCATGTGACGCAAAAGACGGAAGATTGTTCAAAACAGTCAAACCTGCGTGTACTCTACGCACAAGCCTGTATTCTGGCATAAACACATCCTATACTCTGATGAGGGGAAGAAAATATGTGGTGAATTATTACCCCATTGATATTACAAAAAAACAAAAGGAGCTGAATTTGTAATTGTGCATATAATATTTAAATCCCCCACTATGTGGAAACACGTTACAAAATTAAAAAATGTTTACGTTGACTTTAAAAAAAATCAAGATTCAGCATTTGGTTACAATCTCCCGGGTTGACAAGACATGTCAAACTCAACTGAATAACGAAGCACACAGGTTAACGCTGCGGGACAAAGTTTGTATACTCCTATGTCATATGTATAACTTTCTCAAGAACACACACTAGGAGAGGAGTGCGTTGCTTTCACGGGTCCCCGTAGGAACGACCCGCTGTGAATGCAGCACGGTGTCGTTGACGCCCACCACACGGCATCGCTGCTTCGGATACTCGGGAGCGCTCTGGGTTTTTTTTGGGGGGGGGTCTCCCACGCTGTCGCAGCTAATGCTCGTTCTTGGATAAGGACGGTGTGGGAGAGGGAACAGACTTCGACACAACAACGGTGACCTGACAACACAGAGACAGCCGGCAAGGTGGGAGATGCACGCTTTCCCTCCCCGCAGCACACGCAGCATGTGACCGGGTTTAGCTTCAGGCTCGGTACTGTAGTACTGTGAGCGTGAGTTCACGCTACTTTTGCACGTCTCTGTTCGACCAGTGGGTTCACATCACGTAGCTAACGTTAGCTGTGCCCAGCCGAAGAAGAGCTAGCAGGCTCCGAATAAAGTTTACTGGCACACTTTTTTACGTGCATGTGCGCGTGCATGCGTGTTACACATGGGTATAAAACGAGCGTCTCGTTGCACTATGTGGCACTATCTGTGAGGGGGCAAAACAACAACAACAACAAAAAAAAAGCTTTGCTCTCATGTTGTCCAAGTAAAGTTATAGCTAAAAAAAACAAAAAAAAAAAACTCTGATTATTGACGAAACAGAGTCGGAAAAAGATTATTTGTGTGTATTCTTTTTTTTTTTTTTTTTTTTTTTTCAGTATAATTCGCCGCGATGGTGAACCAGGTTCAGCGAGGGGAAGGCAGTCTACAGCCGTGCAAGAGCGACTCCAGCAGCGGGGCCAGCAACAGCGGCGGGGAGAGCTCCAAGGAGAGCTCCCGGTGCTCCACGCCGGTGCTGGACGTGGACCGCTCCGACAGGCTGCGGGACAAGATGCGGAGGAGGATGGAGTCCGGAGACCGCTGGTTCTCGCTGGAGTTCTTCCCTCCTCGCACGGCCAGCGGAGCCGTTAACCTCATCTCAAGGCATGTGAAATAAACACTTTACCTGCAGAGTTCAATGTTAATGTTTTTATTTTTTTTCCCCACGTGCCCGAAGTCAATTTATACATTCTCTTGTACATGTTATTTTATCTATCAGCGGTTTGATCTGTATTTAAGATACCTGATCAAAGAAGTGAGTAAAAAAAGACTTAAATAAAGAACCAAACCCGATCAGGGAAGTGAAAAGTGATGATCTTAGAATCAGCAAAGGTCATACAAAAGCGAGACACAAGGACATGTTTAAAAAGGACATGTTTAAACGATTTGGTTAAAAGTCTTCATGCTATATAAAAAATATCATTTGGCATTAGCACAATCTCTAGTCTAACACTTGTAGACCGGTAGCTCCAAGAGGATGCTCCTAATCCTTGCAGCTCCATTTTCAAAAGCTTAGTTTGCTTGTACTTTACGTGGCCCATTGTTACTATGTAATCTTTTATTAATAAACCTTTATTTAACCAGGTAATTCACATTGGGATTTCAACATACAGTATGTAATTAGCCTTTACCACTCAAGAATTGTCTACAATATAATCTGGACCATTTGTTTTGTTGTTTTTTTCAGATTTGACCGTATGGGCACCGGGGGGCCCCTGTTCATTGACATCACCTGGCATCCAGCAGGGGACCCCGGATCAGACAAGGAGACGTCCTCTATGATGATCGCCAGCACAGCGGTCAATTATTGTGGCCTGGAGAGCGTCCTACACTTGACCTGCTGCAACCAGACCAAACAGAATATCACTGGCTACCTGGCCAAAGCAAAGCACCTGGGCCTCAAGAACATCATGGCACTAAGGGGAGGTAGCAGAGATGACGTGTGTCTACATTCTGAATTTAAGAAGGGGTTGTATTATGGAGAGGGAATTGTTTACTACTTAGTTTCTTCCAGTTTCTGTTCACAACAGAGTAGCTCACTTGCTTCTGCAAGCCATTCTCAGTTAAGAGGAGAGGAAAGGTAGCGTTGCCTGGACAGTGTGGAGTAGAAACGTAACCGTTAAAAGGCAGGCTGCATCTTCATTTCTTTAGTGCACTTTTCAATTTCTCACAGCATTGTGCCTCCAGTGTTTTAGCAGAGGTCAAAGGCCCGTTTTGACAGCTGGCTTAACTAAACAAAGTACTGGAAATAGATCAGGCTTTATATGTCTCTGTCCTGCTGATTCATTCGACATTGTTACACTCAGATACGGGGATGATTTACATCAGAGTTGGACGTTAGACAGTAGCCTTGGAGATCCTCTAACATGTGGCTGCCAGCTAAGGTGTTGTATTGTGATCGTTCCGCAGACCCAGTGGGAGCAGACTGGGAGGAAGAGGAGGAAGGCTTCAACTATGCCACCGACCTCGTCAAACATATCCGATCAGAGTTCGAGGACTACTTTGACATCTGTGTCGCTGGTATGTTCTCGGCCTCCACATCAGTAGAGAGCAGTTTAAGTGTAACTCCATTTGACGCAGTCAGTGATTCGGGTCTGTCTCTATGTCCAGGTTACCCCACAGGCCACCCTGAGGCAGACAGCTACGAGGAGGATCTGCGACACCTGAAGGAGAAGGTGGACGCCGGAGCAGACTTCATCATCACCCAGCTGTTCTTCAGGGCAGACACTTTCCTCAAGTTCCTGGATGACTGCAGGGCGATTGGTATCACCTGTCCCATCCTACCTGGAATCTTCCCCATTCAGGTGAGTCACTGCTGCTTCCAGGTCTTCTCTCTGTTGTTTTGGTCGTCATTCCCTTTTGTTGGTGCAAGCAGAGGTTAGCTAATTACACTACATTTTCATTTGTGATGACGCTGTAATATCAAAGACTTATAATTCTTTTTCTCATAACTCAAATGTCCTCTTAGTTCTCTGTCTCACACACACATTAATATACTGTAAGGATCAAATTTGTTGTTCAGCCTCAGTAATTGGGTGAAATAAAAGTGATAGACGAAGTGATAGACGAACATTGGCAGACTAAATCTAGAAGATTGTACAGTTGCTAATATATTGGGTATTAGAATGTTAAATATCAAAAGGTAGATTCATTATCAGCAGCTTTTCATGTGAACATGTTGTGACTGATGACAGGCTGAACAGGGCTTTGTTTTGTTGTGTTCCCCGTAGTCTAATTTCAAGGATTTCGCTGTGCTGCTGCTCTAGGACTATGTTTGGTTTTCTTTGCCTTTCCTCTTGTTTTAAGTCTTCCCAGGGTTTGATCAAGAGTAGAGGTCATCTGATGAATTTGCTGAGCTTATCTCAAATACACTGCTATGGGCGTAATGGGGAAATCAAACTCTCAGATATCTGGGTATCACCACATCATTTCCCGTCTGCAACCTGGAGGTTTTAGCCTCATAGACAGTGATATGACCTCTGCCTAACTCGACTCCTAGGTCATGATAAGTACGGGAATGGACACTGTGGATGAGGGTTAGTTAAATATATTTATTACAATGGAATTTAACAATTAAAAAAGTTCTCACCACAAACCTGAAAAAATAAAATCCAAATTTCTACCTGCAGCCAGGCTGTGTATGTGTACCCTTTTAAAGAAATGCGTTGTTGCTCTCTATTATCAAATAATTTCAAACCGACCATCCACTGGGATGAAGCTGGGCTTTAACCTGTTCCTCTCCAGGGTTACCAGTCTCTGCGTCAGCTTGTGAAGCTGTCGAAGCTGGAGATACCAGAGGAGATCACCAGAGTCATCGAGCCTATCAAAGACAACGACGCTGCTATCCGTAACTACGGAGTCCAGCAGGCGGTGGAGATGTGCCGCGTGCTGCTGGACAGCGGCAAGGTACCCGGCCTCCACTTCTACACGCTGAATCGAGAGGTCGCCATCATGGAGGTTCTGCGACAGCTGGGAATGTGGATAGAGGACCCCAGGTCAGTCATGTCATGATAAACCAGTAGAGAGACTTTGCATGGTGATCCGTTGCACTTGGAGATGCAGTCAATCAGTTATATCAGTGTTCCACTCTGGTTCTAAAACATGAGATCTACAGCAGCTAGATAATCACCACCTTTTTATAGTAGACGCTGTACTCTACTACAGTATTAATGTTAAAGTCCAGATAAAATGAAAAAAACCTTTCACTCTTTCAGATCACATCACTGGTCATATTGTGCACCTGTTTAACAATGTGCGGGGGAAAAAGACAAATGAAATTATCATTTTTTGTATCAAAATCCAATCTTTTTATCCTGTAAAAAACATTTATTTATTTTAATAGTTTTGGGGGAAAAAGAGAACAACACAAATATTAATAACATTACTTTTTTTCATTCAAGGCTAATTGATACATTTTGGTCATTTTGGTTATTCATTTAATCAAATTGTATTTATGTTTCTTTTATATTCTTGTGCTGTTCTTTAACTTGCTGTAAATTTCAGTCAATTTACTTGAAATCAATATTATCATCATATTCCATAAAACATGCTGCTCTCTGTATCCTGAACGTAGCAAATGATTGGCTGTGTATTATAAACCCTGCCTCTCTCATAGTTGGATAGGAAAGTTATCCTGGATCAGCAGTGTTCGGATGAGTGAAGCCAGATATCTCAAAGAGCCTAAACAGCTCCTTGAGATTTCATTCATTCAGAATGGTCCAGTGTTTCAGAGCTTGTGTTCTCTGCCAGGCGGCCTCTTCCCTGGGCGGTAAGTGCTCATCCCAAACGGAAGGTAGAAGATGTTCGACCCATCTTCTGGGCATCCAGGCCCAAGAGCTACATCTACAGGACCCAGGACTGGGACGAGTTCCCCAACGGCAGATGGTACAATTACACATGAACTCAAAAGGTTTCATTATACTTACAATGTATATCTCCTCATTAATGTGGTGAAGAAACCTTCTGTCAAGCGACTAAAAAGCTTTTCTGTCATTCATGTCTTCAGGGGAAATTCCTCTTCTCCAGCCTTTGGCGAGTTAAATGACTACTACCTGTTCTACTTAAAGAGCAAGTCATCCAAAGATGCTCTGCTGCAGATGTGGGGCGAGGAGCTGAAGAATGAAGAGAGCGTCTATGAGGTCTTCACCTGCTACATCACGGCCCAACCGAACCTCAGCGGACACAAGGTAGACCAGCTTTCTCTGTCCATGACTGATGCCGTTCCTCAGAGGACACACTGACGGCATGTGTTGTTCTCCTGTGTCCTTGTTAGCTAGCTAGTCTAAGTTAGTCTGAATGTGGATTTTAGTGAGAGACTGAACGACGAGGAAAACATACAGATGTTGTCGTGTGGTATGATGAGAGAGTTTGGATATGATCTCCTGTTAATTCTCATTCAACTCACTTGACTCTAGGAACCCAGGTTGATAAGCTAATCCTGGATAAAGGTATCTTGTACAGTTTGCCCTTAAGGCAGCAGAGATGCAAAACCACGATCAGTGCTACGATTGGTTAACCAGATTACACTTTAAAACTTTCATCTAAATTATCAATCTCAATTGAAGGAATAGTTCAACTGTTATTGTAAATATTGATTTGCTTTTTCACTGAGAGTGAGATGTTTATTTGAATCTCAACCTGATACCTGTGTGTAGCTGTTAGCTGGCTCTGTCCAAAGTTTAAAGGATCATTACATTACATTACATTACATTACATTACATTACAGTCATTTAGCAGACGATCATCTTTATATGTATGTAATGGACCTTCACAAAATAATCAAAATTGGTGTGAAAAGTGACCAGAAATAGACACTGCTTGGAGACAAAAAGAACAAACTAGTTTCGGTCACCAAAGGCATGTGGGGAAACGTGTTTTTCCTTACTGGTCTTTTATTTAACGTCTGTCTCTAAAGGTGAACCACACATTGATCAGAGGACCACAGCAGTACAGGGACCAGAGCATTAGGCGTCCTATAATGTTGTGTTTTACAGTGGGTACGGAAAGTATTCAGACCCCTTTAAATTTTTCACTCTTTGTTTCATTGCAGCCATTTGCTAAAATCGAAAAAGTTCATTTTTTTCCCCATTAATGTACACTCAGCAACCCATCTTGACAGAAAAAACCAGAAATGTAGACATTTTTGCAAATTTATTAAAAAAGAAAAACTGAAATATCACATGGTCATAAGTATTCAGACCCTTTGCTGTGACACTCATATTTAACTCACATGCTGTCCATTTCTTCTGATCCTCCTTGAGATGGTTCTACTCCTTCATTGGAGTCCAGCTGTGTTTAATTAAACTGATTGGACTTGATTAGGAAAGGCACACACCTGTCTATATAAGACCTTACAGCTCACAGTGCATGTCAGAACAAATGAGAATCATGAGGTCGAAGGAACTGCCCAAGGAGCTCAGAGACAGAATTGTGGCAAGGCACAGATCTGGCCAAGGTTACAAAAGAATTTCTGCAGCACTCAAGGTTCCTAAGAGCACAGTGGCCTCCATAATCCTTAAATGGAAGAAGTATGGGATGACCAGAACTCTTCCTAGACCTGGCCGTCCAGCCAAACTGAGCAATCGTGGGAGAAGAGCCTTGGTGAGAGAGGTAAAGAAGAACCCAAAGATCACTGTGGCTGAGCTCCAGAGATGCAGTAGGGAGATGGGAGAAAGTTCCACAAAGTCAACTATCACTGCAGCCCTCCACCAGTCGGGGCTTTATGGCAGAGTGGCCCGACGGAAGCCTCTCCTCAGTGCAAGACATATGAAAGCCCGCATAGAGTTTGCCAAAAAACACATGGAGGACTCCCAAACTATGAGAAATAAGATTCTCTGGTCTGATGAGACCAAGATTAAACTTTTGGCGTTAATTCTAAGCGGTATGTGTGGAGAAAACCAGGCACTGCTCATCACCTGCCCAATACAATCCCAACAGTGAAACATGGTGGTGGCAGCATCATGCTATGGGGGTGTTTTTCAGCTGCAGGGACAGGACGACTGGTTGCAATTGAAGGAAAGATGAATGCGGCCAAGTACAGAGATATCCTGGAAGAAAACCTCCTCCAGAGTGCTCAGGACCTCAGACTGGGCCGAAGGTTCACCTTCCAACAAGACAATGACCCGAAGCACACAGCTAAAATAACAAAGGAGTGGCTTCGGAACAAGTCTGTGACCATTCTTGACTGGCCCAGCCAGAGCCCTGACCTAAACCCAATTGAGCATCTCTGGAGAGACCTGAAAATGGCTGTCCACCAACGTTCACCATCCAACCTGACAGAACTGGAGAGGATCTGCAAGGAAGAATGGCAGAGGATCCCCAAATCCAGGTGTGAGAAACTTGTTGCATCATTCCCAAGAAGACTCATGGCTGTACTAGCTCAAAAGGGTGCTTCTACTCAATACTGAGCAAAGGGTCTGAATACTTATGACCATGTGATATTTCAGTTTTTCTTTTTTAATAAATTTGCAAAAATTTCTACATTTCTGTTTTTTTTCTGTCAAGATGGGTTGCTGAGTGTACATTAATGAGAAAAAAATGAACTTTTTCGATTTTAGCAAATGGCTGCAATGAAACAAAGGGTGAAAAATTTAAAGGGGTCTGAATACTTTCCGTACCCACTGTATTATTCCTGGTGGAACACTGAATGTGCCGTCTGTATGTTGGTAGTTCTGAGCTGAGTTTAGGTGACCATGATGTGCTCACCAAGCCAGAGTTCTGTGAAGCACAGCTCGTCCATCTTGTCCAATAAATTGACCGGAGTGCAGTTTAACGAGAACTTGTTTCCTTTGTCCGGTAAATCCCACAGACAGCTGCTCCTCCTCCAACTTTACAATCAAATGAAAAACGTTGAAAAAGTTTGACGAGTTACATTTCTGTCTGTGCAGAGAGGAAACACACGGATACAACATGGTAATCGGTGAACTTTATATTTGTTGGCAGGTATATTTTTGAACTTTGGATGGACAAAGGCTAGCTGTTTCCCCCCGCTTCCAGTCTTTATGCTAAGCTAGGCCAACCACATCCTGACTCGAACTCTGTGCCTAAGACATATGTTGCTGAACAACTCCATCTCCAAAACAAAGCAGTATTTCCAAAAATGTCCTCCCATAGTTTGTGAAGCATTAACTGTCTTCAAATAAGACAGGTCACCCTGTTGATCATAGGCTAAGGTTTGCTCTGCTGCTAGGTGATGTGTTTGCCATGGAACGATGAGCCTCTGGCCCCAGAGACAAACCTGCTGAAGGACGAGCTGGAGAAGGTGAACAGACGAGGAGTCCTCACCATCAACTCGCAGCCCAACATCAACGGCAAACCCTCAGCAGACCCCATCACAGGCTGGGGGCCTCCAGGAGGCTACGTCTTCCAGAAGGTAGGAGCACTTTGGTCTGTTTGTGCCTCCTGGATGGGGGTAGGGGGGGGAATTGTCTGATGTGTTTATATGCTCTCTTGTTTGAAATCCCACAGGCCTATCTGGAGTTCTTCACCTCCAGTGAAAATGTGACCGCTCTCCTCAAAGTACTGAAGAAGTATGAGCCCCGTGTCAACTACCACATTGTTAATGTGCACGTAAGTGTGACCAGGAAGCACCTGTCATTCTGTGAGTGTGTGCGTGATTTTGTTATTGACATGTTCCAATAAATGCTTTGTGAACAGGGCCGAAACCTGACCAACGCCCCCGACATGCAGCCCAACGCTGTGACATGGGGGATCTTTCCCGGGAGGGAGATCGTTCAGCCGACTGTAGTGGACCCAGACAGCTTCATGTACTGGAAGGTAAGACAGAGATGGTCCTGCTTTTAAAAGGGAGATAAAGGAAGAATACTTAAGAGAGAGAAGAGGAGAGAGGAGCTCAGTGTATCCTAGCTATTCCCCCAGCAGTCTAGGCCTATAGCAGCATATCTAGGGGCTGGACCAAGGCGAACCTGAGCCAGCCCTAACTATAAGCGCTATCAAAAAAGGTCTTAAGCCTGCTCTTAAAAGTGGCGAGTGTCCCTACACTACTACAAACACTATTGTTTGGCCCGTGACTCCTCATGTTTTTCTGTATATATGGGCCACAACCTGAAAACTTTATGCTTATAAAGCAATTTTAACTACATCCTTGGCTCGGTGCGAATGTGCCTGAAGTAAGCCCAGGGGGAGTTTTCTTCCAGCCCAGAGAAACCAGTATTTTTTGTCTGTTTGGTTGAACAGTTTCATATTTTGAAAAACACCCACACATAGATTATCTAAAAATACTTTTGTTCTGTGAGAAGTTTGACTGACTTTTGCAACAGTAGCCATGAAAAACTTCTCCGTTTCTCTCCGGCTGTTCTGTTAGATTAGAATAACAGGTGTCTGGCAAATTAGAAATGTCAATAGAAAATATAATGTCATGTAGTTTAACTCGGCTGTCTGACATGATCAGCTCTGTCCAGTCACATGTCTTTACAGTCTACAGTGTAATAGTACTTCATACTGTATGAGGGCTGTGGAGCAGCTCTCCATGGACAAAACTCGCCTATCACTCTGCCCTTGGGAACTTTCTGTCAGGCTACCCACTTTTTTAGCAAAAACATCACAATATCATGTAATATATAAATATTTTGCTTCCCATTTGATTTGAAATAATAAGATACAATTTTAGATTTGACCTGTTCTTATTAAGTTTATATACCCTGTAACATCCAGATTGAATCTGGATAGTTTTCAAATACATGTTTTAGTTCATTTTCAAGGAGAACTCTTTAAGTGTTACAATATCAGAGGCTCTAAGAGTGATCAAATTATTTATTATTTTGACAAAAAATGTTAGGTTGCAATGACCTTAAAGGGCCTAAACAAAATCCCCTGCAGCTCCTAACAGGTTAGGACACCTCTGAGTTATCAGCACTGATGAGAGATCATGATCATGTTTTTACTTCCTGCTCACACTAATAAATAATGGCCCTGATCAGAAAATCAATACTCAACTAATTGTTATCAGAAGCTCGATGTGTTTTGACACCAGCAGTTTTAGGACTAGTGGCTGTCCTCTGACCGGCCTACCAGATGCCCCCTTGGCCAAACCTGTCCCCTTGCTTTCCTCAGGACGAGGCCTTCGCCTTGTGGATCGAGCAGTGGGCCAAGCTCTACGAAGACGAGTCTCCTTCACGGATGATCATCAAGTACATCCATGACAACTACTTCCTGGTCAACCTGGTGGACAATGACTTTCCTCTGGAGAGCTGTCTGTGGCAGGTCATCGATGACATGTTCAAGATGCTCGATGCACCTCCAGAGCCTGAAGATGGAACGGTCTCTGAATAAATCTTTTTAACGGACAGAAAGAACACTGTGGATTTGTTGATATCCTATGCATTGTCTTTATAAGCTGCTACTTGCGATACAGAGCATAGCATTGAGTAAAAAGTGTAAGTCTTGCTTTTTTTTAAAAGAGTTTTTATAAATTGAAGCTTTGAGTCTCACCTAACCAAAACGTAAAGCATTGAATCTTTTTGACCTCCAATATCAGTAGCTTCATCCTCTGCAGCACTCCCCACTGATAAACTACACCTGTTCTTAAACAGGATTGGGGTTGACCCAGTCACTTTTTTAACTTTCCTTATGGACAGAGCTCATTGAAAAACTACCAGTAAGACAAATAAACAGCTTTATATGAATTGTGAACAAGCAAGAGTTTTGCATTATATGTTTTATTATTTAGACAAAAAAACAGCTTTATATGAATTGTGAACAAGTAAGAGTTTTGCATTTAATGTTTTTATTTTCATAATTCAAATTGTGTATTTGAGTTGGATTTTTAATGATGGGTTCTGTTGCGGTATAAACCTTTTGTATGAGTGAACTCATGATGCTATGGGAGTAAGAGTTACTTGGTCAGATGTGAGCTGCTGATGATCTATTGTAACACAGACGTAGCTGCATATCTGCCCTCTGCCTTAACATGTTTTATATGTCTGTCATATTTATTTGTTCTGCCTGCTCTCTAAAGCATTAAATAGTTTTTCAATACTGTTCAACCTGGTGAGTGTGTGTTTTTAAGTGATGTAATGAAAGTGGAGTATTGCTGCAGGACACATAGTGACTTTATTAGATATCCAGTGTGAAGCCCCACCACTACATTACTGCAAGTACAAAGGCAAGGCCATGGCTCAGCACATGACACTGCAGCAGCCAGATGACATGGCAGGGACTTTCCCTGATTCAGTAATTCAACTCAACAACAACTCAACAAGTGAATGTTCAAATGACCTCGTAGAGAAATGGTGTGAGGCGGCGTAGATAAGGCTAACCACCACACAGCCTGACCTCGACCTTGTCCAAACCAATCACCTACATCAGACAGATAGGTTCAGCTGACACATAGACTACCAAGCCAGATGGAATAAAGGTTGTAGTGCAGCGGGTTACACAATATTGACCTAATGAATATCAAAATAAGTCCTCTTTTTAGATAAATTCATTTAAAAGCTCCGTTGTTAGAAATGTTATACTCTATTTTTATGCAGTCTGCTTATCTAGTGTTTTCTCTTCATGCTTTGGATCATTTTCAGTTATTAACAGTACATGAACAGTTCTTGTTGATACAGAGATGTTTGTAAGTTAAAGTGTGTCATGACAAACATAAACAAGCAAGGCTAGCAGCTCAATGACTCGCTTAAAAGGACTGCTAATAGTCAACAGATAGAATGTTTTACCATTATTGGCTTCTTGAATGTTGGTATGCAATCTCTCATTTAGGTAATTTGGCATTAGCATCACTAATCTTGAAACTTGTTTATGTTAAACTAGGCTGCAGTAGAGTTCACAGAATGAATGCTTAGCTGACAAATCTCAGTATTTTATTTGATCTACTCCTGGCCACTGTTCTCCTTTTCTTGCCATTTTCCAATTTAGCCCTGGGAAACACATCCTTATGTCCACAGTCCATAAGATTCCACTTTGAGTACAGGTGAGGCTGATGGAAGTTTTTGGTTTTGACATGATGATTGTGCTACAAAAGTGAAGGGATCCTCAAAGTTACTGCGATTCAACCTCAGGGGAACATGTAATGTGAAATAAATTTCATGGCAAAAACATCTAACAGTTGTTGAGACGTGAATAAATTATCAGAAAACTCATTGCCTTTTGGAAAAAGTTGCTTTTTGAATACAAGATCTGGAACCCTTTTAATTCCATATCAACCTGCTTGTGGCACTAGAGCAAAATACAGGAGATCGCTAACTTCCTTAGGATTAATCATTGGGGGACCATGAATGTACAGTTGTGGCCAAACATATTGGCACTTTTTGGGTACTATATGCATTTCTTTGGTTTACAAAGAAAGCTGAAAAGAACACAGAGTCCTAGATTATTCAACAAAGAAATCCAAAAATGGCCTGAACAATATTGTAGGCACCTTTTTTGAAGTTTCAAGAAATAATTAGATTTCAAGCAGGTGACTCACCTTGAACTAGTCAAAAACCTGCAATCTAAGAATGACTCAACCAGTTTAGATGGAACTCATCCTGCTGTTTTGTGTCACTGCCTGTTCCACACGGAGCATGTAGAAAGTGAAAGAAGTAGAGAGTTGTGTAAGGAGGTAAGACAGGAGGATGTAGCAAAGCATGGTCAATCTCAAGGCTACAAGTCCATTTCCAGAGAAGTTGCTATTCCGTTGTCCACCATCTGTAATGTTTTCAAGAAGATGACTCAGGGGGAAAAAGTTGACAAAGGACAGCAGCGAAGGATTGTCAGAATGGTGGAGAAAGGACCTCGGACAACTGCAAAACAGATTCCAGCTGACCCTCAAACACCAGCTACAACTATTTCAACTCGCACCATCCATGTTCAGCTCAATAAAAAGGGATTCTATGGTTGTGGTAATTCTAAGAAAGAGATACAAAAAAGGAGTTTTTTGGTAAGTTGCTCTACTCTTACAGAAACAATAATGAAGCCTTCAAAGATACTGACTCTGTATCAACAGTCAAACATGGATGAGGTTCACTGTTTATTTTGGTTGCTTTGGGGGTCAACGCTTCCGTAACCCACACTTCCTTTGAGGTGCTCCGACCCCCAATACCTTGGGGAGATCATTGCAAGCAAAGATTTGTACTGCAAATTTGGACAGCAGCCTTGGAAACATGCCGGGAATCGAGGGGTGTTGATGTCTTATAACTTACCCAGTAACCCAGTAAACAAGTTACTCAGCCAAGGTGTAAAGGACACCTTGCACTTGCAAAAGCAAGAACCACCTCTCTGCATTGATGGTCAGAGAACTCCTTCCTAAAATCTTAATGGCATAGGAGGTTAGCATATAGTTCAAACAGGAACGGACCCAAATGCAGATGAATTTGGTGATTTATTAAAGAATATGACTTATGAGCTCAAAGTCCACAGGCAGTGATGGTAGTCAAGCAACAGGTAACTGGTAGGAAAATAGGGAAATTCAAATGACTGCTTAAATTAGAAATACTAAGCACTGGGAAATCTAGGAACTAGGAACAGCTGGAGACACCAACCACCTGACACTGAGACAAGGACAACATACAGACTAAATACACAAGAATGTAATTAACTAATGGAACACAGGTTTGATGGAAAACAGCAAGGAAAACACACAAAGGCGTTTTCATTCCAGAGGGTGTAGTCAGCATGGAGCTCCCTCTGCAGTACTCTTCCTTGTGCAATATTTCATCATCCAAACTTGATCTGCATGCAGAACTGTTTCCAAGTGACCAAGTTAAAAGGTCAATTCTGCAGCCTTGCTGCTCCAATAAACAAAATATAAGTTGTCATATCATTATACTTAGATTTTTTTATTTGGCCTAATCGTCATCCATACCATCATTATCATAGATAGCTAGATGGATCGATATAGGACCGGCCTCTAGGCAACCACTAAGGTGAAAGTTCAGCAGTACCATAAAATAGCTGTGTAGTTAAACTGTGACCAGAAATGTAGAGACTGAAGTTTCATTATGGCCAGCGACTGTCCATCCTGAGCCATGACCTCTGACCCTGTTTACAGCTTTTGCAGAGGAGCTCCCTAAACCAAGCCAGCAGCACAGCTGCTGCTTCTATGTGGACATCTGTACACAGCTGCTGCTGTTTCCTCTAACATGCACTATTCTATTTATAGGACCTGGTCTGATATTTTAAGTAGCTAGAACAAAGGAGAACGTCCTGAAATGTAACAGGGGCCTTGATTTTTATAACCAATCAGACCTGTGTTCAAATTTTGATCAATTATAAATATAATAACATGAATATAAATTGTCATAGCAACTTAAAAGCATTTGCTGTCTAGAGGGAAGTGGGTGAGGCAACAAAACCCACAATATTCATCTATTCTCCTAATGATCTCGAATTGAAGTGCGTGCATGGGGCCTCATCAGTGAGGGAGCCCACCTGCACACACAGCTCTATAAAGTAGTATAATGGAAACCATAAGAACACCACTGTGCCATAAACACACCCCTGTACCAGATGTCCCCATATAAGCAAGAAAGCTACACCTACGTGCCACAAAACATATTCCTGCACCAAGTGTCCCTCATTTAGAGTAAGCAGGAAATCTCAGCCATCTACACTGCAGGGGATCTGACAACAGGGTGACCTGATGCTCCGGGATCGGTTCATTTATGTTCACACAGATTCATGTCCTGTCACTCACTGACACACAACTTATCCACCATCTGCACTGTTACAGATGCACTTCATCCTAAAGCTTTCAACATCTGTTTCTTAAAGATTACAAAACTACTTAATAACATTTCATACAGTTCATACAGTTCATACAGATCACATTTCATATTTCATACAGATCATATTTTATACAGATCACATTTTATATTTAGTACAGATCACATTTTATACAGATCACATTTTATATTTAGTACAGATCATTTCATACAGATCATATTTTATACAGATCACATTTTATATTTAGTACAGATCACATTTTATACAGATCACATTTCATATTTCATACAGATCAT